>NC_142444.1:116429393-116732424 GCF_059453495.1 Arachis ipaensis | reverse complement strand
TTAAACCTGAAAGCCAATTCTCATAACTCTTAAGTTGAAACTAGACTTAATAAGGGACATAAAATCAACTAGGGGAGATTCTTAAGAATTGTGTGGCTGATGAATCAGTGAACGTACTTAACTCTTTTCTTAAATAATTGACTAAGGGATTAGTGATTACTTAAGTTAAAGAGCAATCCGATTGCCAAAGGATTGGGGTTTGATTATTGATTATTTTCCATGATTGTATCTTTGCATAATCAAGGTAGAAAGTAAAAAGTATTAATCTGGAAGTTTCAACATCTCTAAAACCTTAACTCTTTTAATCATATTACCTTTCAACATTCACTATTTGCTTTTATTTAATTGTTGTTTATGTTTAAAGCTTTTTGAAACCCTAATTTGTGATTGTCTAACTTGAATAATCGGTTGACTATTGTTTGCTTAATCCGTTAATCCTCGTGGGATCGACACTCACTCACCATGAGTTTATTACTTGGTACGACCCGGTATACTTGCCAGTTTTTTGTGATTTGAAAAAACCGCATCAAATTTTTGGCACCATTGCCGGAGATTAATCGTGGTTAACAAACTACCAACCAATCGATTACCTAGATTAGACCTCTTTAATTTTTAGTCATTTACTATTTTTATTTTACTCCTCCTTGGGAATTCCCTTCATCAGTGTGAAGGGAGTTCCAATTTAATTTTCTTATTCTTTTTGTCTATACAGAACAATAGGGATAATGAACCAATTGGTTACCTGCAAATTTTTTCGACGGTATTGTTGGAACCAAAAAATGTTGTTTTGCGCACTATTACCGTCGGATTATTCCTATGCTAAATCTGACGGTAATGTCATTTTTTTAAATTGAAATAAATGGTCAATTTTAATTTCAAATTTAAATTTATTTTTCACACAATTAATGTTCAATTCATAAATAATGAAAACCCATTATTTAAAATAAATAATACATTGTTCAAATAAATTAAAAGTCAAGTACATCAAATAAATACAATCAAACAGTAAAACAAAACACTAATAACTACAGATCCAAGTAGTCGTCGTCGTCGGTCCTGTGACCCTGAGTCGGTTACCGCAGAAGGCGATGATGTCCATGTGCCACCAGCAAGACCGCTACCACCAACAGCGGTTCTACTATCAGCAGTGTCGATGCTAGCAGCAATGTTCAAATAAATTAAAATTCAAGTACATCAATAAATACAATCAAACAGTAAAAAAGAAACACTAATAACTATAGATCCAGATAGTCATCGTCATCGTCGGTCCTGTGACCCTGAGTTGGCACCGCAGAAGGCGATGATGTCCATGTGCCACCAGCAGAGTCGATGCCAGCAATGCACATCAGGGCCTAGTACACCTTGATAAACCTCATTTGTAGGGTTTATCTTGTGATGAATTTATAGGATTTTATAACCTTTTACCCACATTTATCCAATGAAATAGCATGGTTTTATAAATTCTCCTTTAATTGTGCTTAAGAGTAAACATATGCTTTTTAGGACTTAGAATAACTAAATTTAATTCACCTTGATTCCATTAGATGCCTTGATATGTTTGTTAAGTGATTTCAGATTTAGGAGGCAAAGATTGGATCAAGGGAATGAAGGAAAAGCATGTAAAAATGGAGAACTCATGAAGAAATGAAGGAATCACAAAAGTTGTCAAGCCGACCTCTTCGCGCTTAATCGGCCATAACCTGAGCTACAGAGGTCCAAATGATGCAGTTCCAGTTGCGTTGGAAAGCTAACATCCGGGGCTTCGAAACAATATAATATTTTTCATAGTTGCTACACGTATGGTGACACATATGCACACTGTACGCGCACGTATTGTTGCTGCCATATGAGCCACTTAAAGCAACTCGTGGCTAGCAAATTCTAAAGCCTTGTGGGCCCAATCTAACTCATTTCTGATGCTATTTAAGCCAAGGATTGAAGGAGAATTAACATACTTTCACACATTAGTTTAGTTTAGTTTAATTTTGGAGGGAAAGTTAGTTTTAGAGAGAGAAACTCTCACTTCTCTCTAGGATTAGGAATTAGGATTAAGATTAGTTCTTAGATCTAGGTTTTAATTCATGCCTTCTTCTACTTTTGATTCTCAATTCTTGTTGTTAGATTCATCTTTCTTTATTCTTTTATTGTAATCTCTCCTATTTTGTTTCCATGCTTTGTTGTAGATCTACTTTTGTTCCTTCTCTTCTCTTTCAATTCAATTAGAGGTAATTCATAATAATTGTGTCCCTTTTTATTGTTGTTATTGATTTCTTACAATAATTGTTGTTAGATTTTATTGTTGTTATCCATTTACTATGCTTTTCTTTAGTGCCTTCCAAGTGTTTGATGAAATGCTTGGTTGGATTTTAGTGTAAATTTCATTCCTCTTGGCCTAGGTGGAGTAATTAGTGACGCTTGAGTTATCTAATTCCTTTGTTGATTGATAATTAAAAGTTTCTAATTGATTTGGATACCACTAAAGCTAGTCTTTTTCTTGGGAGTTGGCTAGGACTTGTGGAATCAAGTTGATTCATCCACTTGACTTTCCTCCATGGTTAGAAGTTAACTAAGTGGTAGCAATGGACAATTTGTGGTCACAATTGAGGAGGATAACTAGGATAGGACTTCTAGTTCTCATATCTAGCCAAGAGCTTTGTTAGTTGTTAGTTTATTTTCTTTGCCATTTATATTTCTTGTCAAAAATCTCAAAAACCCCAAATATACTCCATAACCAATAATAAGAACACTTGTTTGCAATTCCTAGGGAGAACGACCCGAGGTTTCAATACTTCGGTTTATAGATTTTAGGGGTTTGTACTTGTGACAAACAATCTTTTGTATGAAAGGACTATTGTTGGTTTAGAAACTATATTGCAACGAGACTCATTTGTGAATTCTAAACCGTCAAAAGTCCAATCATCAAAATGGCGCCGTTGCCTGGGAGATTGCAATGGTGTTGTGTTATTGGTTATTGTATATATGTGAATATTGTGAATAGCTTGATTTTTGGATTGCTTGTTATTTTTTGCTAGTTTTAGGATTTTGTTTCATTATTTCTTATTAGCTTTTATTCTTATTTTCTCTTTTCATTATGAATTCTCACTTTGGCTATGAGTTTGGTTCTAACTATGTTGTAGGCAATGGAAGCTTCAATGAGGATATGTATCAAGAATGGGACAATCAAAGGTGGGAGGAGCCATATGCATATGATCAATCCTCTTGGCAACAACCTCCACCAATGCACTATGAACAAGAGCCATTCTATGATGCATATCAATCCAATGGTTATGGTGAGTCCCCTTGTGACTTCCAAGAACCACCACCAGGGACGGACCCAAGCATCATGGTGGGGGGGGCACTTGCCCCCACTCTTATTTGATAATTTTAAACATATATATATATATATAATATGCCCCCATTTTAAATTTTAAATGACCCCACTACAAATAAACTAAGCCCAATTATTAAAAGCCCCAAACCCATTTTATCTTTCTATTATTTTGACTATTAATTAACCTAATTATATTTAGTCTTCTTCTATTCTCAAATTCCAGCTGTCACTCATTTATTCTCTTAAACCCTTTTCTTAGTTTCATATTTTCAATCTTCTTTTTCTATTCTTTATCTAGTGGTCATCTTCGCTTCATCAAAAGGTAAATTTTAAATTCTCTATTTTGTTTTATATAGCTCTCTATGACTCTATATATCTTTCAATTTCATTGTTTATCTTTTTTATATTTTCATTACAAATTTTAATTCAAATAATTATAATTTAGGTATTAATCTATTTTTTATTCTCTTCATGAATTTATATATTTTATTTTATTCTCAATTTAGTGATTCTTATTATTTATTTATTTATCTTTCGTTTTATTCTATTATATGTAATTATATTGCATATAAATTTTTAAAGTGAATTGATGAATTTACTAATTTAGAATATATATATATATTAGAAATAGTAATGGAAAAATATTTCAAAAGAAAACTACCACTAGAATCTGAAGTCACTCCATTAGTTACATATATAGAAAGAGAGACATTCAATCAAGTTGATAATGAAACAATTATTCAACATTTTCAAAATATGAAAACAAGAAGAGAAGTACTTTCAAGATTTGAAGCGAAGAAAGTTAGCGGCTAATGTAATTTTTTATTTTTTTTATTTGAATAATTAATGTGTATTTTTATATTTTTAAATTTAAATTAATATATCTTTTGATAGTAATGTGTATTATTTTTGCCCCCCCCCCAACATAAATTTTCTAGGTCCGTCACTGACCACCACCATACACCTATGAGCCATATCCTCAACATAGCCATCAACCACACTCACAAGCCACCTTTCACCAACCACCTTCATATGACCCTAATTCATATCCACCATTTTAACAACCTTTTGAGCCATATGAACCACATATAGAGCCACCACCATTCCAACATCAATATTTTCAAGAGCCACCCACTCCATACTATTACCAAGACAAACCACCTCCAATGTATAAAAATTTTCAACCACAAGATGAATACTACTTTCCACCACAACCTCCCATGGAAGAATACTCATGTCCATTGATCCAAGAGCCACATGATCCTAATCATATTATCCAAGAGGAACAAGAGTCACGGGATTGTCTCAAGAAAACATTGGATCAATTTCAAGCAACCATGGAGCGTGTTGTGCAATAAGTGGAAAGAGTGGAAGGTAGTGAACCACCACAACTCTACCAAGAAGAGCCACCTCCCTACTATGAATCCTTCCCCTAAATTGATGAACCCTTCTATCCACCCCAACCTCCAATAGATGACATCTTTGATGTTCTTGTTCAAGGACAAGAGGAGATGAGAAGGGATGTGCAACAATTCACGGCCACCTTAGACGAGGTGGTAAGCCGGTTAGCATCCCAATACTTGAACACTCAAGGAACTCCCATGGCTACATGTGGAGAAACAAATGAAGAGCATAACATGAAGGAGAGATTGGTGGAGAATGAGAGAAGTTGCTTTGTATTGGAACAATTGGAGGAAGCTATAATTGTTGAAGAAGAGGAAGAATTGGTTAAAGACTTAGGAGATGCGGAGCCTCCATGGGAACATAGAATTGAAGAAAACCCCTCCAAGATGATTGAATTTGATACTAAGGAGGAATGTGCACAACCTCCAAGGCATATTCCATATGAAGACTTTGATGGGATAGAGCAAGAAGTGAGTTCCCTTGGAGATGAAGATCAAGCATCAAACCTTAGTGGTGAAGAATCTTTTGAGCATGAAGAACCCTCTCCCGGTGAGATGGAAAGCAATATGGAGGTAATTTTTTCTCATCCTCCCATTTATGACTTGAGGAGGAGAAAAGGTTTAGATAAAATTGTTGAACAAAGGATTATAATTGAGAAGTCTTGTGAAGAGGTGGAAATCCTTAGAAAAAGGAGGATGGGAATTGGATACGCTTTATCAAGACCCTTGGAATTGTCTTTGCCTAGGTTGTTATCTACTCCTTCAATTGAGTGGGTGAAATTCATTTCTATTAGCTTTATTGTCCCACTTGAGTATGGCTTGCTTGAAACGGATGGTCAACTTAGGATGCTTTGTGGGATGAAGCGTAAAAGAAAGATGTTTCGTGGTTGGCGTTGCAAATCAAGGCTCATTATGGTTGATACTTCAAGAGTAGAATACAAAGGTTGGAATAGTGCTCAATTAGATGGGTCTAGGAGGATTGTTGGGCACTTCATAGAGAATTCATCTTGTTCACCACCCGAATGGACTAATAATGACGATCAACTTCAAGACAGGTGTGAAAATAAAGTGTGGGATCCCGGATCACAAGACGAGGATCAACTTTGGGAGCCCCAAGCTTGTGAAGAACTCCATCAACACTTGGTGCAACAAATAAAAAATCTTGGGGCACAATGGAAAACCAAGCATAGATGGGAGTTCCAAGATGAATTCAAGCACAAGCCACCTTGAGAGGAGCTCCCCATAAGTCCAACTTAAGGACAATAAACAAAAGTGCTAGGTGGGAGACACCCCACCATGGTAAACTCTTTTCATTTTTCTCTTTTGTAAATATTGGTAGAATAGGTTTGATTTCATGTTTTGCTTAGTTTGTTGAGTTTAATTGGTAGTATAATATGTTAAATAAGGTTTTAGGGAGTTTTGGTAGCTTTTTGGAGGTTTGAAATGCTTGGATTGGTGCAAAAACATAGAAAAATTTTGAAAAACAGCGCGTACGCGCACCTGGCGCGTACGCGCTCATCAAGCATTTTCGACCATCCACGCGGACGCGCCATGTGCGATTACGCGTGGATGCAAAAATTTCACCCCCAGCCAAAAATCCGAGAGTTAGGCCTGCACTGTGTGAATATTGGGCCTAAGGCACAAACCAATCCACGCGTGCGCGCACCTGGCGCGTACGTACCCTTAGGCCAAAATGCGCATCGACGCGCACGCGTGCATGACGCGTCCGCGCCGGTAAAAAAAGTTTTTTTCTCCTCTTCCATTTTCTTTTGTCTATCGCATTCGTATACTTCTATTCTTTGCATTTTTGTTTTAATAGCTTGTTTTTACTTCATTTTTTTTCAAGTTTCTCATTTTAATAATGGTGTTGAATTCTTATACTCAGTTGTTGAGAATTTCTTGGTTAATCTTGGTGCCTCTTGACTTGTTTGATATTGTTGGATGATGAAACTTTTAAATCAATGCTTAATCTTGTATGACTCTTGTGTCTTTGTACATTGATATAACCTAATATTATTTTTCATGACCCACTCTTTCTTATTTGAACTTGATGCTCACTATGCTCTTCATGCTTTAACTTTACTCTTGCATCAAGTATTAGTTGATATGCCATTAGCTTACAATGTTTTCTCACTCACATATTGTAGCTACCATGTAGTGAGAACCTTACCCTTATTTGGCATTAGCCCCCGCCTATGTTCTCTTTGCTTTGTATCTTTGTTATAGGCTTAATTTTCTTTCTTTTTCTCTCCCTTTAGGTTGGCCACCAAGAAAGGAGGAAAAGGATAAGCTTCGAAATGGGGCAACGAACAAGCCATCCGCACAACCCTTCGAAGAAGCTCATCAATTGTAGCAACTCATCCACCTTGCTCTTCTTTGCATGCACCGAGGACGGTGCAATCTTCAAGTGTGGGGAGGTCGTCCGACCGATCTCCGTGGGTAACAATTTCTTTTTCAACACCAAAGATAGATAGTTGTTGTATTGCATGATAGGTTGCATGTTAGTTAGAATTTTTATATATTTTATCACTTCTTTCCTATTAGGACTACTTGGTTAGGGTGATGATTTCTTTTCCAAGAAATTGTTTTAGGGCATCCTACCAATTTGAAAAATATTTGGTTGAACTTGCTTGAAAGAATTTATTTTGGAACATGGTTTTGAGCTAAGAACACAAGCTTGTGAGATTTGAACCTAATGGTGTGGTTACATCTTATAACCACTTATTTTCCTTCTTGTGTGCATTATTCTCTTTCTATGATTGTGATCTTTGATTTGTTTGATTCTTTATGTCCATTATTTTATGTATTCATGCATTTATATTATTGAGGCCATCATTTCATTTAGCTCACTTACCCAAATAGCCTTACCTTTTACCTTCCATTGTTAGCCACTTTGAGCCTACAATTAACCCACTTGTTCATAATTTTAGCACATTACAAGCCTTAAAGCGAAAAACAATAAATATCCTTTATTTGGATCTTTGATTAGCTTAGGCTAGTGAGTGTGAGTATCATTCAAGTGTGAAAAAACTTGGGACATTGGTTGGGATAAAAGGGTATTTTTGTTTTGTATTTCTATATTTGGGAATTGGGTGCATACTCATGTATTAATCAAAAGTTGGACCTTATGCATTGATGTTCTTGAAGTAAGAAAGAAAAAAAATGAAAAAAACAAAGGAAAAAGAAAAAAAGAAAAAGAAAAATAATATGGAAAAGAAAAGAAAAAAAATTAGAAAAAGAAAGAAACAAAGAAAAAAAGAGAAAAAAATAAAAGGGGACAAAATGCCCCAAAACAAAGCTCAATAAGGGTCAATGCATAAGTGTTGTGAAATGAAAAGGAATACATGAGTATGTGAAAAAGTGAGAAAAATGGGTAGTTAGGTTAGCTTTGAAATTGTATAGGATGTCATAGGTTAGGTGGGAAGTTTAAGGTTATCAAAGATTCAAATTTCAAGCTCACTTGACCAAATATGCATCCTTACCTTGACCCTAGTCCCATTACAACCTATGAAAAGACCTCATGATACTTGTATGCATGCATTGAATAAATGTTGATTGTTAGAAGAAGAACAAATCTTAGAAAGCATGAATAGGGGAGAATTGAGAGAATCGACCATACACACTTGAGCAACTAGAGTGCAAACACTTCCGGTGAGGATCCGATGCTCAATTCCTTGATTCCCGGCTTTCATGAGCATTCTTCGTGCAAGTCTACTTGAACTTTATTTTGATATTTAAATTGGTAGGATTCATGAGTCGTCATGGGACCTTAGCCCTACTTGTACATGTATGTCTTAGAGATTAATTTATTTTTTAACCAAGTAGGTAGAACCATTTTGTATTTAGTTGCATTCATATAGATAGATGCATATAGTTTAGGTTGCATTTAGATTAGTTCACATTGAATAAATATTGATACCATTTGCTTTCTCTTGGTTTAAGCATGAGGACATGCTTGGTTTAAGTGTGGGGAGGTTGATAAACCCCATTTGTAGGGTTTATCTTGTGATGAATTTAGAGGATTTTATAACCTTTTACCCACATTTATCCAATGAAATAGCATGGTTTTATAACTTCTCCTTTAATTGTGCTTAAGAGTGAACACATGCTTTTTAGGACTTAGAATAGATAAATTTAATTCACCTTGATTCCATTAGATGTCTTGATATGTTTGTTAAGTGATTTCGGATTTAGGAGGTAAAGATTGGATCAAGGGAATGAAGGAAAAGCATGTAAAAATGGAGAACTCATGAAGAAATGAAGGAATCGCAAAAGCTGTCAAGCCGACCTCTTTGCACTCAATCGGCCATAACTTGAGCTATAAAGATCCAAATGATGCGGTTTCAGTTGTGTTGGAAAGCTAACATCCAGGGCTTCGAAACGATATAAGATTTGCCATAGTTGCTATACGTATGGTGATGCGTACGTGCACTGTACTCGCACGTAATGTTGCTGCCATATGATCCACTTAAAGCAACTCGTGGCCAGCGAATTTTAAAGCCTTGTGGGCCCAATCCAACTCATTTCTGATGCTATTAAGCCAAGGATTGAAGAGGAATTAACATACTTTCACACATTAGTTTAGTTTAGTTTAATTTTTGGAGGTAAAGTTAGTTTTAGAGAGAGAAGCTCTCACTTCTCTCTAGGATTAGGAATTAGGATTAGGATTAGTTCTTAGATCTAGGTTTCAATTCATGCCTTCTTCTACTTTTGATTCTCAATTCTTGTTGATAGATTCATCTTCCTTTATTCTTTTGTGGTAATCTCTCCTATTTTGTTTCCATGCTTTGTTGTAGATCTACTTTTGTTCCTTCTCTTCTCTTTCAATTCAATTAGAGGTAATTCATAATAATTGTGTCCCTTTTGATTGTTGTTATTGATTTCTTATAATAATTGTTGTTAGATTTTATTGTTGTTATCCATTTACTATGCTTTTCTTTAGTGCCTTCCAAGTGTATGATGAAATGCTTGGTTGGATTTTAGTGTAGATTTTGTTCCTCTTGACCTAGGTGGAGTAATTAGTGACGCTTGAGTTATCTAATTCCTTTGTTGATTGATAATTAGAAGTTACTAATTGATTTGGATACCACTAAAGCTAGTCTTTCCCTTGGGAGTTGGCTAGGACTTGTGGAATCAAGTTGATTCATCCACTTGACTTTCCTCCATGGTTAGAGGTTAACTAAGTGGTAGCAATGGAAAATTTGTGGTCACAATTGAGGAGGATAACTAGGATAGGACTTCTAGTTCTCATATCTAGCCAAGAGCTTTGTTAGTTATTAGTTTATTTTCTTTGCAATTTATATTTCTTGTCAAAAATCTCAAAAACCCCAAATAAACTCCATAACCAATAACAAGAACACTTGTTTGCAATTCCTAGGGAGAACGACCCGAGGTTACAATACTTCGGTTTATAGATTTTAGGGGTTTGTACTTGTGACAAACAATCTTTTGTATGAAAGGACTATTGTTGGTTTAGAAACTATATTGCAACGAGACTCATTTGTGAATTCTAAATCGTCAAAAGTCCAATCATCACACCTCCACCTGAGCCTCCATATGCTGAAGCCGGTCCAGCGACTCCCTCTACTCTAGCCTGAGCTTATCTGTAGACGTCATGCGGGTGAGGATCTTCTGATACCTCTCCCAATAATCGTTCATCTCTTGAGCTTGCTGATGAAGGCTGCGTTGGATCTCCTGCACCTACAGCCTCAAATCCACGCCTTCCTCGGACTTGACAGCTCGATTAATGGCAGAGCCTGACAACGGCCTCAACGTGGAGGTATGGATGCTGCTGGCGAAGAACGACTGATGAGTGGATTTCTTGACGGTTTAGAATTCACAATTGAAGTCTCGTTGCAAGTATAGTTTCTAAACCAACAAATAATCCTTTCATGCAAAAATTTGTTTGTCACTAAAACAAACCCCTAAAATTATAAACCGAAGTATTGAACCTCGGGTCGTTCTCCCTAGGAATTGCAACAAAGTGTCTTGTTATTGGTTATGAGTTGTTTTGGGGTTTTTGGATGAGAAACATGAAAAGTAAATGACAATGAAATTCAAATAACAAAAAGGCCTTGGCAAGGGTTGGTGGTCAAGGATCTCTATCCCTATCACTAACCACAACATGAGAATTGGCAAGGATCAACCCCATTAAGTCATCCTCTAACTAATAAAGGAAAGTCAAATGAGCTATGTTAATCCAAGTCCATAAGTCCTAGTTCTCCACCAATTCAATTAGTGAGATCTAGAGTTAATGGCTCCCAATCGTCAATCACTTGGACATTAGTAACTCAAGAGTTCCTAAGTTACCTTCCTAAGCCAAAACATAAAATTCTACTCTAAAATCTTCTCAAGCATTTTGACAAACACTTGGAAGGTATGAAAGGAAAGCATGGTAAATCTATAACAAGAATGAAATCTAACAACAATTATTACAAAGAATTAACAAAAGCAATCAAAAGAAACACAATTAGTATGAATTACCTCAACTTGAATTGAAAGAAAAGAGAAGGAATAAGAGTAGATCTACAACAAAACATAGAAACAACATAAAGAAAATTACAACAAAAGAATAGAAGAACAAGATGTAGAAACAAGGAATTGAAAGGTAGAAGTAGATAAAAACATGAATTGAAACCTAGATCTAAGATTATTGAACTAAATCTACTCATAATTCTAGAGAGAAGTAAGATCTTCTCTCTCTAAAACTAACTAAAACTAATCCTAATGTGTGTAAATGATGCTAAATGTTCTTCTTTCCCTTCAATTCTTGGTCCTTTAAATCCATTTTGGCGCCATAGTTGGTTACAAATTGGGCCCCACAGCTCTCAGAAATTGCTGGGCAGGTTTTCTATTAAAAAATCACGTGCGTCCACCGGTGCGTACACGTACAGTGCGCGTGCGCGCCCCTTGAAGTTCTCGCGATCCACGCGTGCGCGTACCGTGCACGTGCGCGTGGATGATGTTTCTCAATTCTTTGACTTTTCATGATTTCTCTACTTTGCATGCTTTCCTCTTCACTCCTTTGATCCATTCCTAGCCTTTTCAACCTGAAATCACTTAACAAACAAATCAAGGCATCTAGTGGAATCAAAGGTGAGTTAAAATCAACAATTAAGGACCTAGAAAGCATGTTTTCACACTTAAGCACAAATTAGGAGACAATCATGAAACCATACTATTTCATTGAATAAATGTGGGTAAAAGGTCATAAAATCCCTTAAATGAAGCACAAGATAAACCCTAAATATGGGATTTATCAACCTCTCCACACTTAAACCAAGCATGTCCTCATGCTTAAACCAAGAATGAAGTAAGGGTATGGCATTTATTCAATGAAACTAAACTATATGCAAACTACCTATATGCAACTATCTACATGAATGCGATTACTTGGCCAAAATAAATCAATTTCCAAGAAGCATATATGCACAAGGGCTAAAGGTATTAACAACTGTGTCAATCCTAATCACAATTGAATTGAGTTATTAAATATTTTTACAAACTTGCAAGAAGAGATGATTGTAGGTGAAAACATGTAATTGAGCATCAAACCCTCACCGGTAGTGTTTGCACTCTATTCGCTCAAGTGTTTAGGGTCGATTCACTCAATTCTCTCCTAATCATGCTTTCTAAGATTTGTTTTTCTTCTAACAATCAACATTGATTCGATGCATGCATACAAGTATCATGAGGTCTTTTCATTGGTTGTAATGGGGCTAGGGTCAAGGTAGGATGCATATATGGTTAAGTGAGCTTGAAATTTGAATCGTTGATAAGCTTAAACTTCTCACCTAACCTATGACATCCTATACAATTTCAAAGCTAACCTAACTACCCATTTTTCTCACTTTTTCACATACTCATGCATTTCCTTTTCATTTCACAACACTTATGCATTGACTCTTATTGAGCTTCACTTTGAGGTATTTTGTCCCCTTTTTATTTCTTTCTTTTTATTTGTTTCTTTCTTTTTCTATTTTTTCTTTTCTTTTCTTTTCCATGCTCTTATTTTTGTTCCTTTTTCTTTTTCTTTTGTTTTTCTCATTTTTTTTCTTTCTTTCTTTCAAACTATATACAAGAACATCAATGCATAAGGTCTATACATTTTATCAATACATGAGTATGCACCCAATTCCCAAATATAGAAATACAAAATAAAAACTACCCTTTTATTCACCCAATATCCCAAATTTTCTCACACTTGAATGATACTCACACTCACTAGCCTAAGCTAATCAAAGATCCAAATTAAGGACATTTATTGTTTTTCACTTTAAGGCTTGTAATGTGCTAAAATAAGAACAAGTGGGTTAATCGTAGGCTCAAATTTGGATAACAAAGGAAGATAAAAGGTAGGCTATTTGGGTAAGTGGGCTAACTGAAATGATGGTCTCAATCATATAAATGCATGAATACACAAAATAATGGACATAAAGAATCAAACAAATCAAATATCACAATCATAGGAAGAGAATAATGCACACAAGAAAGGAAAATAAGTGGTTATATAATGTAACCACACAATTAGGCTCAAATCTTACTAGGTTGTGTGTTCTTAGCTCAAAACATGTTCCACAATATATATATATAATTCAAGCAAGTTCAAAGAAAGGTTTTCACTCAAATCAATTGGTGCCCTATAGATAGAATTCTTGAAAAATCTCATTATTTTGACTAAGCTTATTGTGTATATATATGCGAAATAAGAAAATACAAGTAAAAATCCTAAAAACCTAAAAGTATGAAATGCAAAAGTGTTGGGATTAGAAACTTGTCACCCAAAATCACCGACCGGTCAGACGACCTCCCCACACTTAAAAGTTTGCACCGTCCTCGGTGCACTCAAAGATGAGCAAGGGGGTACGACGACTCTCCGGATTGCTACCTTTAGCTGGTAGATCAACCGGTTATTGTGCGTTCTTTCTTCCGCTTCCGTGGTTGCATGGTGCATCAACCATGAAAAGTAGAAAATAACACCATAACATAAGAAAATACAGAAGCACGGAAGCATACATTGTTGGAATAAGGTACTAATCACTAGAATAAAGTGAGTGAATTAGTGTCACATTAAGGAAAGTAGATGTGTCAAGTCCAAGATGCATGCGGTCTAGAACATACACTAGCATAAAAAGCTATGTCACAAAAGAAGCATAAATGAGCATGCACTTCACTTATCCTAATGTGCTTGAAATGCTTTAAGTAAACTTGTAAGGTAAAACAAGCATTAAAGAAGCATGAAAGCATTCAAGCTAAAGGCATATAGATGCATATGATCGTGAAATACAATGCATTAAAGTAA
The DNA here is from genome assembly GCF_059453495.1 of Arachis ipaensis. Taxonomy (NCBI): domain Eukaryota; kingdom Viridiplantae; phylum Streptophyta; class Magnoliopsida; order Fabales; family Fabaceae; genus Arachis; species Arachis ipaensis. The sequence continues at coordinate 116,718,389 of NC_142444.1, read as the reverse complement.
ATGCACACCATCCATTTTCAAGAGATTGCCTAATCAAAGAATAGGGTTCAAATCACATGGTGGCCAATTCATGCAATTCAAGAAGAGTTACAAGCTCGAAGGCAATTCTCATCACTTGGTATTCTTAAAAGGTAAGCATGAAAAACTCAAAACCAAGTAGCAAAATATAACCTCAACAATAGAATCCAACAAAGATTATAAACATAATGATGTTAAGATAACCTCCCTTTTTAATACTCAGCAGCAGTTAATGGTAAACAAGAATAACAATCCAACACTTACAATGAAAAAGAGAAAATGAAATGAAAACTAACTAATTAACTAACTAAATAACTAACCTAACTAACTAAAATAAATTGTTATCAATGGTGTTTGAGAGTGTTGGATGAGGAGTAGAAGAAGGGAAGAAGAAAGGAGAAGGAAAGAAATGGAAAGAGGAGAAGAAAAGAGATGTGTTGAAGGAAGGACATCCGCGCGTACGCGCGCATGGCGCGCACACGGATGGTGGTGCAATGGATGCGATGCGTACGTGTACATGGCACGTGCGCGCGGATGCCTTATTATGAGAGTGGCGCGTACGCGTCATGTGTGTGTACGCGCGAGTTGTTTTGTGCCAAAGGCACAATGTGCGCACAACGTTCGCACAACTCTCGGGTTTTTGGCTTGGGGTGGAATTTCTTAATCCACGCGTACGCGTACATGGCGCGTGCGTGCAGGTAGGTGAAAATGCTTGATGTACGCGTATGCGCGTAGTGCGCGTATGCGCGGATGGTGCTCTATTTTTTCAAAAAATTTTCTATATTTTTGCACCAATCCAAGCATTCCAAACCTCCAAACAGCTACCGAAACACCATAAAACCTTATTTAACATGCTAAACTATCAACTAAACTCAACAAATCAATTAAAACATGAATTTAAACTAATTCTACCAATATTTACAAAAGAAACAATGAAAAGGTGTTACCATGGTGGGGTGTCTCCCACCTAGCACTTTTGTTTATTGTCCTTAAGTTGGACTTATGGGGAGCTCCTCTCAAGGTGGCTTGTGCTTGAATTCATCTTGGAACTTTTACCAATGCTTGGTTCTCCATTGTGCCCCAAGATTCCTCATGGATTGAGCCAAGTCTTGATGGAGTTCTTCACAAGCCTGGGGCTCCCAAAGTTGATCCTCTTTTTGTAATCCAGAATCCCATACTTTGTTTTCACACCCGTCTTGAAGTTGATTATCATTATTAGTCCATCCGGGTGGCAATCAAGAAGAATTCTCAATGAAATACTCAACAATCCTCCTAGACCCATCTAGTTGAGCTCTATTCCAACCCTTATATTCCATCTTTGATGCATCGACCATAATGAGCCTTGATTTACAACGCCAACCATAAAACCTTTTTTGCTTACGCTTCATCCCACAAAATTCCCTAAGTTGGCCATCTGTTTCAAGCAAACCATATTCAAGTGGGATAATAAAGCTAATAGAAATGAATTTCACCCACTCAAGTGAAGGAGTAGATGGCAACCTAGGTAAAGAAGCTTCTAAGGGTCTTGACAAAGCGTTCCAACTCCCGTCCTCCTTTTTCTAAGAATCTCCTCCTCCTCACAAGATCTCTTAATCTCAATTCTTTGTTCAACAATTTTATCTAAACCTTTTCCTTTACTCAAATCATAAATGGGAGGGTGAGAAAATGTTACCTCCACAACGCTTTCAAATCCATCGGGAGAAGGTTCTTCATGCTCAAAGGATTCTTCACCACTAAGCTTTGATGCTTGGTCTTCATCACCAAGGGAACTCAATTCTTGCTCTATCCCATCCAAGTCTTCATAAAGGATATGCCTTGGAGGCTGTGCACATTCCTCCTTAGCATCAAATTCATTCTTCTTGGAGGGGGTTTCTTCAACTCTATGTTCCCAAGGAGGCTCCGCATCTCCTAAGTCTTCTACCACTTCTTCCTTGTCTTCAACAATTAAAGCTTCCTCCAATTGTTCCAATACAAAGCAACACCCCTCATTCTCTACCAATCTCTCCTTTATGTTATGCTCTTCATTTGATTCTCCACATGTAGCCATGGGAGTTCCGTGAGTGTTCAAGCATTGGGATGCTAACCGGTTTACCACCTCGTCCAAGGCAGCCGTAAATTGTCGCACATCCCTTTTCATCTCCTCTTGTCCTTGAACAAGAACATCAAGGATGTCATCCATTAGAGGTTGGGGTGGATGGAAGGGTTCATGATCTTGGGGGAAGGGTTCATAGTAGGAAGGTGGTTCTTCTTGGTAGAGTTGTGGTGGTTCAATAATTTTCACTCTTTCCACTTATTGCACAACACGCTCCATGGTTGCTTGAAGTTGATCCAATATTTTTTTGAGACGATCCATTGACTCTTGTTCCTCTTGGATATCATGAGTAGGGTCATATGGCTCTTGGATTGAAGGACATGAGTATTCATCCATGGGAGGTTGTGGTGGAAAGTAGTATTCATCTTGTGGTTGAAAATTTACATACATTGGAGGTGGATCGTCTTGGTAATGGTATGGAGGGGGTGACTCTTGAAAAGGTTGATGTTGGAGTGGTGGTGGCTCTATGTGTGGTTCATATGGCTCATATGGTTGTTGGAATGGTGGATATGGATTAGGGTCATATGAAGGTGGTTGGTAAGAAGAGGCTTGTGAGTGTGGTAGATGGCTATGTTGAGGATTTGGCTCATAGGCATATGGTGGTGGTTCTTGAAAGTCACAAGGAGATTCACCATAGCCATTGGATTGATTTGCATCATAGAATGGCTCTTGTTCATAGTGTATTAGTGGAGGTTGTTGCCATAAGAATTGATCATATGCATATGGCTCCTCCCACCTTTGATTGTCCCATCCTTGATATACATCCTCATTGTAGCTCCCATTACCTACAACATAATTAGAACCAAACTCATAGCCAAAGTGAGAATTCATAATGAAAAGAGAAAATAAGAAACAAAAACTAATAAAAAATAATGAAACAAAGTCCTAAAGCTAGCAAAAACTAACAAGCAATCTAAAAATCAAGCTATTCACAATATTCACATATATACAATAACCAATAACACAACACCATTGCAATTCCCCGGCAACGGCGCCATTTTGATGAGAGGACTTTTTTGACGGTTTAGAATTTACAATTGAAGTCTCGTTGCAAGTATAGTTTCTAAACCAACAAATAATCCTTTCATGCAAAAATTTGTTTGTCACTAAAACAAACCCCTAAAATTATAAACCGAAGTATTGAACCTTGGGTCGTTCTCCCTAGGAATTGCAACAAAGTGTCTTGTTATTGGTTATGAGTTGTTTTGGGGTTTTTGGATGAGAAACATGAAAAGTAAATGACAATGAAATTCAAATAACAAAAAGGCCTTGGCAAGGGTTGGTGGTCAAGGATCTCTATCCCTATCACTAACCACAACATGAGAATTGGCAAGGATCAACCCCATTAAGTCATCCTCTAACTAATAAAGGAAAGTCAAATGAGCTATGTCAATCCAAGTCCATAAGTCCTAGTTCTCCACCAATTCAATTAGTGAGATCTAGAGTTAACAGCTCCCAATCGTCAATCACTTGGATATTAGTAACTCAAGAGTTCCTAAGTTACCTTCCCAAGCCAAGAACATAAAATTCTACTCTAAAATCTTTGCAAGCATTTTGACAAACACTTGGAAGGTATGAAAGGAAAGCATGGTAAATATATAACAAGAATGAAATCTAACAACAATTATTGCAAAGAATTAACAAAAGCAATCAAAAGAAACACAATTAGTATGAATTACCTCAATTTGAATTGAAAGAAAAGAGAAGGAACAAGAGTAGATCTACAACAAAACATAGAAACAACATAAAGGAAATTACAACAAAAGAATAGAAGAACAAGATGTAGAAACAAGGAATTGAAAGGTAGAAGTAGATGAAAACATAAATTGAAACCTAGATCTAAGATTATTGAACTAAATCTACTCCTAATTCTAGAGAGAAGTGAGAGCTTCTCTCTCTAAAACTTACTAAAACTAATCCTAATGTGTGTAAATGATGCTAAATGTTCTTCTTTCCCTTCAATCTTTGGTCCTTTAAATCCATTTTGGCGCCAAAGTTGGTTGCAAATTGGGCCCCACAGCTCTCAGAAATCGCTGGGCACGTTTTCTATTAAAAAATCACGTGTGCCCACCGGCGCGTACACGTACAGTGCGCGTACGCGCCCCTTGAAGTTCTCGGGATCCGCGCGTGCGCGTGGATGATGTTTCTCAATTCTTTGGCTTTTCATGATTTCTCTACTTTGCATGCTTTCCTCTTCACTCCTTTGATCCATTCCTAGCCTTTTCAACCTGAAATCACTTAACAAACAAATCAAGGTATCTAGTGGAATCAAAGGTGAGTTAAAATCAACAATTAACGACCTAGAAAGCATGTTTTCACACTTAAGCACAAATTAGGAGATAATCATGAAACTATACTATTTCATTGAATAAATGTGGGTAAAAGATCATAAAATTTCTTAAATGAAGCACAAGATAAACTCCAAATATGGGGTTTATCAACGACCCCACCCCGTATACACGGTTCTTGTACGGTGCTGAGGCGGTCTCACGCCAAATCGCATCAGGATTGACGACTGAAGCTGCAAAGCCATCGGCGGCGGTGTCCTCCCCACTTTGGTAAGACTGCTGAGTCACGGCCTCTAGCCTCTGTGTGTAGGACTCCTATGTAACACAAGTTATTGTGATTAGTACGGCAGATATATAGTTAACCTCTAAAAATCTTTTAGCAGAAGATAATCAGATGTATGTTTACTCACATAATGGTCCTGAGACTACTGATCTCTTTGTTCTCCTTTAACGTGTGAGTGTATTTAAACGTCTCTGCCAATGTCACCTTGTGATCCAATGACTACGACTGCACATTTTGCATTGAAATACAAAATGATTAGGATGTCTAGTAATGATATGCAAAAGAATATAACTAAGTTATTAATAAAATTAAAGTCACTGCATACCAGCTTGACCTTGGTCTTTATGAAGGTTGCTAAGCTGCCGATATACTTGGACGACCTGGCTGATGCTCTGTTAGCTCTGTTGGTCAGACACCGGTGCCTGAATCCCTCATCGGTCTCCTAATGAACTAATAGAGCCTTCTTTATTTCCGGTCGAACCAGCTTGTCAACTCGTCAGGTGGTCGGTGCAAACCTAACAACAACCGACAACCAAAACAAAATGGCAATTCCAAAATCAAGCAACCAACTAAATCTAAATCCACTAAACAGGAATCAATTTTTATGAACTTTCAGCAATAACCATAATCAGTAAATAGGAAACAATAACCAGGCAACCAACTAAACCAAAATCCACTAAACAGGAATCAATTTTCATGAACTTTTAGCAATAACCATAATCAGTAAACGAGAAACAATAACCAGGCAACCAACTAAACCTAATCCACTAAACAGGAATCAATTTTCATGAACTTTTAGTAATAACCATATTTTGTAAATGGGAAACAAAAACCAGGAAACCAACTAAACCTAAATCCACTAAACACGCGCCAATTTTCATGAACTTTCAGCAATAACCATAATCAGTAAATGGAAAACAATAACCAGGCAACCAAATAAACTTAAATCCATTAAACAGGAATCAATTTTCAGGAACTTTTAGCAATAACCATAAACGACAAATACATGATACTCAAAGTGATACTTACCCCCATGCTACCATCAGGCCAAATCCTCATGCGTACAATGGGAGGTGGTGGAGTGGCATCAGCTGCCTCACTTCTGTGGCTGGACTCTGGGGCCGCGGCATCCATCGCTGGAGGTGGCGTCGTCGTGGATGCAGACTGCTAAGCGATAGGAGGTGACATCATCACCGTAGACGAAGGCATGTAGTTGGGGTTAGGGACCATGATGAACGGCTGGTCCACTAAACACGCAACATGTGGCATCACCGGAGTGATCGAAGGAGAGGGAGAGGATCCAGAAGTCCCGGGGTTACCGGAAGAAACCTTCCCTCTATCCCGACCACGGCTATGATCTCGACTAGCAGCCTGATCTACAACACCTCTATCTATCGTCATGTCTACAAATAGCATATCAATTAACAAAAATTCAGCACAACAAATCAACAATAAATTATAACAATACCTAGGTAATTCCTATAACTAATACCACAACATTAAGTTCAACATTTGATGATCTGAATAACAACTATCTTAGAATATAACTATATCAACCATAATGTGCATTATTGGATCTAAATCAAATACTAAGTGTGAAAAATACTTCAATCAAAAAACTTGGCAGTTACACACAACATACATACACAAAACTCAATTAGCAAATAATATCCAATGTGTTACAATCCTATATCACAAACAGATTTAATTAACTATACCAAGTAAAAATCAAACATCTTAAATCACATGGTAGCTACAACATGTAATTTAAAATGGATAATAAACGTAGAGGCATATAAGCGAACACTTGGCAAGCACATACATCAAAAATGCAAAATCAACGCAGCTAAGTAACAGTTGATAGCCTTTTCTTCAAGTCAATATTATTTAACCAAATTTCAGCAATTGTTCAACAAAACAAATAGTCTTTTAACATCAATTCACATAAATTCAGCATATTCAACACAAAATCAACAACATTATCCATCAATTCAGTCAATTTTTAACACTTTCACCAATATAACACAAACTAACAATCCTAAAACTAACTTATCCTAACCACCTAAAATCCAATAAAATCAAAAAATTAACTCTAACTAAATTAACTAACTAAAATTAGAATAATGAAACAACCTAACCAAAACAGAATTTGAAGAAGAAAAGAAATAGAGTTTTAAAGAAACCTGAAATGCAGAACGGCAGAACGGTGGCAGAACGGTGGTCACCAAAGCTACAGGTGGCAGAAAGGTGGTCGCCAAAGGATGGGGAACTCGTCGAAGGCTGGGCAGCGGCAGCGCGATGATGGCAGGGGGCGAGGGTCGTTTGACGGCGCGAGGAGAGAGGACCAGAGGGGAAAAAGGAGAAGAAGGAGGGGTCGACAGTGGGTTGACAGCGACAGAGAGGGGTGCCGACGGTGGTGGTCTCGGCGGTGGCAGCAGATGGTGGTGATGGTGACATTGGAAGGGGAGAGAGAGAGAGAGAGAGAGAGAGAGAGATCGGTGGTGGGTTGAAGGCGACGGAAAGAGGGTGCCGACGGTGGTGGTCTCGACTGTGGCGGCAGATGGTGGTGACAGCGACACTGAAAGGAGAGAGAGAGAGAGAGAGAGAGAGAGAGAGAGAGAGAGAGAGAGAGAGAGAGAGAGGGGGGGATGGTGGTGATGGTTTCGAATGAGGGGGAAGAGGGTTCGTGATTTGAATTTACGTCCCTTTATCGTCGGAAAATTTCGATGGTAACCCATTGCGGGACACCAAAACGCAATGTTTCACTAATTGATGTTACTGTCGGATTTATTCGACGGTAAAGGACACGCCAATTTAATTTATTTTCCCTCCAAATTTTACCGTCGGAAAGCATAATCTGCCAGTAATTAGTTAACCTTATGAATTCAACATCGTTACTGCCAGTACATGCAATGATAAATTCACTACTACTCTGTAACAATAAATCCAATGATACTCAACATTTTTCTTATAGTAACGTCGTCATTGGCGTTCTATTATTAATAGTAGTGGTTGATAAATGTTGGACGATTGTAATTGTTGTAGCTTTTTTACGAAATATCTTTAATTAAAATGCTATTATCTCTTTATGCACCTGATAATATGGTATATTCTATTTCGATTCGTGATTGAAATTATTTTAATGTTAGTTTTTTATTTGAAAGGATATAAAATTTCTTTTTTCACAAGATATTCTCTGTTTTAAAATAAAACAGATGATAAAAAATTAAATATAAAATAAGAATAGAAAACTGATTAAACTAATTTAATGGATAGTCTCACAAAAATGATGGATTATGTAAGTGGAGATTATAATTTTGAAAATAGGAAGTAAATCTGTTTTGCTATTCCATGAAAAAGTATAGGCTATTCACAATTACAAAAATATTATATGTACACTAAAAATTAATTATTCTGTATTTTATATATTTATATATATTAATTCAAATTTTTTTTCAAATAAATAATTATTTGCTACGAGAAAGTAAAATATTTAGATTTATAATAAATTAATAATTAAATTTATTTACAGTAATATATCAAAAAAAAATTTATGATTTATTAAGTATATATTTTTATATGTGATGGTTAATTTTTTGTATATATACTATGATCGTAAAATTTAATACTATCATTAACAGAAATATGTAGAAAATATTTCTTGAAAATGTAATATAAGACTATATATTTGGTAAACATAAGGGTAATTTCAAGATTTTTTTTTTTTTTTTTTGTTAGGGACACTGGAGGAGAGAGTAAAAGATAAAGTAATATAAACAGATAGATATAATAATTTTATCATAAAATAAAAAAAAAAAAGTAATGAATGGAAAATAATAGAATATATTTATGATCAAGAAGTCATTATTAAATACATGACATATATAGATATCTGTACTTACAAATATAAAGATAATATATCTAATAATTAATTTTTTTATCTATTTTTTAACTATTGACTTATTTTTACGGCAAGTTATCATTTATTCTATCAAATGGGATAATAAAAAGATAAAAATTAATATTTAGAAGAAAAAATTTTAGACTAACAATTTTTAGTCATCATCTAGTTAGTATAATTATTAAATTATTTTTAACAAATAAATTTTATTAATTTATATATATAAATTCTAAAAAATATGGATATAAATTGTATTAATTTATGTATAAAATTTTCGTAAATATAGATATAAATTATTTTTTTATATATAAAATATTTGTAAATATTGATATAAATTATTACTAATTAAATATTGATAAAAAATAATAATATTTACTGACTATGTAACATTGTTCTATTTAAAATTCATCATGTTCTACCATACAAGACTGTCATGGAAGATATTTAAAGACTATAATAAGTTAGCATAAATTATTATAAATATTAATGTTAATTACATGGATGATGAAAGAATTAAATTTGAAGTTAAAGATCGATATTAAATTACGGAATTTTCATTTTTCTCATGCAAGATACATGCTAATACTTTATACTTGTTATACCGCATACATTCAAAACATAAATTGGTTGTCAATAATAATCGATTATTTTAGAAAGTAATCATACAAATAAAAATTATTGAAGTAAATATAATCTTTCAGCGGTGTTCTCTAACAACTTTTTTTTGGTCAATTTACACCCTTACGCATACACATCCCCTTCCCTTCTCTGTGGTTCTGTATATTAACTTCCTACTCATAATTAAGATTTGAACTCGGTGCACACCAAAGCAAACATAGTTGCTACTAAACTAAGTCTTGTAGTGCTCTAACACACCCTTAAATGTTGAAGCTTTTTTTTTTTTTTTGTCATAAAAGGTTGAAGTCAATTTTAAAAATTTTGAAAAATATTGGATAGACTAAAAATATTACTTACCAAACAGAAAAAAAAAAAGGTATTCAACTTAGCATCTATGGGTTGAAGCAAATATGGGTTAATTATGTTAGCAGTTATCTCGGCTATTTAGTGGGCTGACATCAATAAATTCCTTCCCGTTTTTCCATTACAGAATGTTTCCGTTGGTTTAAACATTGGACCCAATAAAAAGATTAGATAACAATTCTCTCTCTTCCCCAAACCCAAAAATGTGCCGATTATTCATACAAACACACGCACACACACAAAAAAAAAAATGTTTCTATATTTTCATTTTCAAAATATTCAAACTAACCACAAATGGGATGGATGAAATACCTTAACATAAGTAATAAACTCAAACTAACCACACACAAAAAATGTTTCTATATTTAATATTTTGTTTATATTATTTTATTTATTTTATTTATAGTATAAACAAAATATATGTATATATATCTTATTTTTAATATAAATGGAATAAATAATATTACATTAATTAATAAATATTTTTATAATAATATATTTTGATAAATAAAATATTTAATTTATTTATTTAAAAAAATTTTCAAAATTTTTATTATATTACTTTAATTTAATCTTTCTTTTCTCTTTTTCATTTAAAAAAAATAGCCTCCAATAATCTTTAACAATTGGTACATAAGGACAACATGTTATATTAATTTTTTGGTAAACACCATAGAATCTTCTTTTAATTTATACTTTTAAATATTATTAATTAATTACCCACTAAAATATTAAATTGGGTTGCCCTGTAACATTATCCATTAACAAATTTTATTGTATTGGACTTTATTTCGAGTTCTTTAACAAAATAAATAGTATACATTAGTGACACCCAATACGCAAGATATGTTAAAACTTTTTGCCGTACAGAATTTGTTAGTTTTCTCCCTAATTAGGCTGTAATTGCAGAATATAGACATGGTGATATTTAGGAAAGTACATTGTATAAATTGTAAGCCTAGTGTGTACCTCGTCTATAATTAAGTAGACCATTGAATTAAATTGTATGTTGCCCGTGTCAAGAAATAGTAAATCTGATCTTATTCACATAAATGCTTCTATTTAATAAGAGAAAATGATGATAAACCTTCCATCTTAATAGCAAGGTTTGGAAGTGATATTACCGTTATACGTCGGTTACGAGTTATAGTTCGGCAGTCCCCTTTTTAATTGGTACGTTACTTCTGCGCATTTACCCCGCCGACTTTATGGCAATAAAGTTCTTGGTCGGTTACATACAACACGATTAATTCATACCTAAACGGTTAGTATCATCTTTTAATTATAAAAACGAATAATCGGAGTTCGCCGAGGTATGTTGGTTCAAAAACAAAGAGACTTTTCCTAAATTATTCTCTTAAACTAACTTGAGCGTCGGAGTGCTTTTTGCAGGTGCTCCCCTCATTGTCTTCACTTGGCGGCCGAGCTTCATTGTGACGTACTAGGAGATCGGCTGATAGCTTCCAAGAAACGAGTTATAGTTCGGCCATATCCAGGCAAGAACATTTGGCGCCCACCGTGGAGCCGAGAAGTTAAAGATCTTTCTTTGCTTATTTCTCACAGGCTCCAATGGCTGATGCACCACCACCCACCCCTTCCGAGCTCCTTCGGATGGTTACCGAGCTTCAACAAGCTAACCAACAAATGGCCGAGGCAAATCAACGTATGATGGAGGAAAATCAAAGGATGCAACAACAAATTGAGCAATTAGTCAATGCTCGTATCGAGCATAATAACGACCACCATGGACGACGAGACAATGATGAGCGACAATCTACACCAACGCATGTCTCGGAAACACCCCAAGATGATGAAGGTGGTGGCCCTCGTAATGATGAAGCTCCTCCTGAAGACGAGGATAATGAACCCGACAACTCTGTGGGACCATTCACAGCTGACATAATGAATTTTCAGCTTCCTAGGCAATTTACCTTGCCTACGACGTTAACCCTCTATGATGGCCTGGGAGATCTGAAGCAACACGTCAAAAAATTTCGATCTATTATGATCGTTAACGGTGCATCCGACCCTATTTTATGCCGATGTTTTCCGTCTTTTCTAGATGGTCCTGCACTTGACTGGTTTTGCTCTTTGCCTGTGGATTCTATCTCACGTTTCCAGGAGCTGGCGAAGCAATTCGAGGATCACTTTGCAGCATCGGCGATATATCTACACGGCTCCGACTATTTAACAACTGTTAAGCAAGGCCCTCAGGAAAGCCTGAAAGACTACATCACCCACTTCACGAAGATAGCGATGAAAATTCCGAACCTTCATCCCGAGGTCCATTTACATGCAATCAAAAGCGGCTTACGCCCAGAGAAGTTCCAGGAGACCATCGCTGTATCCAAGCCAAAGACACTAGCCGAATTTCGTGAGAAAGCTAAGGGGCAAATAGATATTGAAGAACTTCGTCAAGCCAGGAAAGCTGAAAAGTTGGCAAATACAAAGGATGACGATAAACCTCGGGATAGCAAGAAAAGTTTTAAGCCTACCCCACGATATGACTCGTATACGCAGTTTAACGCCAAAAGAGATGACATTATCAAGGAAATCCTGAACTCCAAGTTGATCAAACCCCCTCGAAAGGCCGGCAGCTACCCAGAACCCAAGAATATTGACAAATCCAAGTATTGCACATTTCATCAGAAGTATGGTCATACAACCGATGAATGTGTTATCGCAAAGGACCTCCTTGAACGCCTAGCAAGACAAGGACATCTTGACAAATATATTGCAGGGCATATGCAGAAAAGGACTATTCCTACAACGGACCCATCTCCCATGGGGTCCTCATCCAGGGACAAAGAAAAATCCCCCGCTGAGCCACGGGGTATCATCAATTGCATCTCTGGAGGATATGCCGGAGGTGGGCCCACAAGTTCGGCCAGAAAATGCACGTACAGGGCCATGTTGACCGTTGGGGATACCACCAACAATGCTCAGCCCGTACAAGACATCCCAGAGATGACCTTCTGTCCAGCCGACTATAATTGCATTGACACAAACTTGGATGACCCTGTTGTCATCTCTATCCAATTAGGAGACTTAATAGTCCGGAAAGTACTGCTGGACCCAGGCAGCAGCGCCGACGTATTATTTTTTGCTACATTTGAGAAAATGAAATTAAGTACTAACATTTTGCAGCCATCTGTAGGGGATCTGGTCGAATTTTTAGGAGAACGGGTTCCAGTCATGGGTTCAGTGTGGTTACAAACCACACTCGGTGAGCAACCACTTTCCAAAACTCAAGATATTCAATATCTCGTGGTCGACTGTTTTAGCCCTTATAACCTTATTCTCGGGCGACCTTTTTTAAATCGATTTGCTGCAATTGTTTCTACAGTCCACCTTTGTGTAAAGTTTCCTGTGCAGAATAATGTTGTTGCTACGATACACGGCGACTTACAGGAAGCTTGGTACTGCTATAACACAAGCCTCAAGCCTATCAAGAGAAGCAATGATCGGCGGGTTAACTCCATAAGCGCCGAGCAGCCAATATTAGCCGAACTAGATCCCAGAGTCGACTTCCAAGATCGTCCTACAGCAAACGACGACCTAACAAAGCTTTTTCTGACGGACGACCCTATGAAATTCACTTTCGTGGGAACTTCCGTCGAAAGCAAAGAGAAGGATAAGCTCATCCGTTTCCTGCGCGAGAACGTCGATTTATTTGCTTGGACATCAGGGGACATGCCAGGCATAGATCCATCTGTTATTACTCACAAATTGGCCATAAACCCGGCGGCCCGACCAGTATCCCAGAAGAAACGGAATCTCGGAACCGAGAAAAGGCTGGCATCCATGGCCGAAGCCAAAAAGCTCATTAATGCAAACTTTATCCGGAAAATCAGGTTTACGACTTGGTTAGCCAATGTCGTCATGGTAAGGAAAAGCAACGGTAAATGGCGGATGTGCGTTGACTTTACCGATCTTAATAAAGCATGTCCTAAAGACGCATATCCTTTACCTTCTATTGACACTTTAGTAGATAACTCTTGTGGTTATGGTACCTTGAGTTTCATGGATGCTTACTCTAGTTACAACCAGATTTTCATGCATCCATCAGACCAAGAGAAAACAGCTTTTATAACTGAGTATGGTAATTATTGTTATAATGTCATGCCTTTCAGCTTAAAGAACGCAGGTGCAACTTACCAGAGGCTGATGAACAGGGTCTTTGACTAGTAGATAGGCCGAAATATTGAAGTATATGTTGATGATATGGTCGCCAAGACAAAGGTCGGCCATTCCCATGTTGACGACCTTGTTGAAATCTTTGGCCAAATTCGAGCTTATAATATGAGGCTTAATCCGGAGAAGTGCGCTTTCGGTGTGCGAGGCGGCAAGTTCCTTGGCTTTATCCTCACTAGCCGAGGAATTGAAGCGAATCCGGACAAATGTCAAGCAATTCTTGATATGACTAGTCCCACAAACATTAAAGAAGTGCAGCAATTAACAGGGCGTTTGGCGGCATTATCCAGATTTCTACCATGTTTAGCATCTAAATCCCTAGCTTTTTTTAAATGTTTACGAAAAAATACCACTTTTCGATGGGATGAAAATTGTGAGACCGCCTTTCAAAGTTTAAAGCAATTTCTTTCTGAGCCCCCTGTTTTACAGAAGCCTAAGCTCAGAGAACCGTTATACTTGTATTTATCAATCACTGACATGGCAATTAGCTCTGTCCTTGTTGCAGAAAATGAGAAGGCACAACAGCCAGTTTATTTCGTGAGAAAGTCACTGCAGAACGCCGAGCTTTGCTATCCGAGGTTAGAAAAACTCGCCTACGCACTAGTCTTCTCGGCACGGCGTCTTCGTCCCTATTTTCAAAGTCACACAATAAATGTCAGAACTTCTCAACCACTGCGTCAGATACTAGCCAAGCTCGAGCTAGCAGGAAGATTAATCAAATGGTCTATTGAACTATCCGATTTTGATATTCAATATCAACCAAGGGGCTCTGTCAAGTCACAATACCTCGCTGATTTCATCACCGAATTTACGGGACCAAGCTCGGATGCTGACATTGCACACTGGAGGCTATTTGTTGATGGAGCCTCAAACCCCCAAGGATCTGGAGCAGGGATACTTCTGGAAAATCCTGAGGGGGTTGTCATTGAGCATTCTCTTCGGTTTTCCTTCAAGGCCAGCAATAATCAGGCCGAATACGAAGCCCTAATTGATGGGCTCAGGTTAGCCATCGAACTGCAAGTTCTTAATTTACAAGTTTATTGTGATTCTCTGCTAGTCGTTCAACAAGTAAACCAATGTTTTCAAACAAAGGACCATATTCTGTTAAAGTACCTAGACATGGTAAAACAATTAATGAATAGTTTTTCAAATATCAAAATTACTCACATAGCTAGGGATCAAAATCATAAGGCAGATATATTATCTAAGTTAGCTACCAGCCAATCACACACTGCATCACTTCTGCAATCAACCCTACATGAGCCGAGCATAAATATCATCGGCACTTTCCATATAGATAGTCATGATAGCTGGCAACAGCCATACATCCGATATCTAAAGAATTGAGAGCTTCCACCAAATAACCAGGATTTGAAAAAATTCAAGCGACAAGCATCTTTTTCATACTAATAAATGACAAATTGTACCAGCGGGGTTACTCTCGACCATTACTAAAATGTCTGAACAGGTCAAAGGCTGACTTAGCTTTAGCCGAAGTTCATGAGGGTATTTGCGGGACACATTCAGGCGCAAGAAGTCTAGCGCAAAAGATCCTCCGTGCTGGTTTTTATTGGCCGACCATATGGGACGACAGTAAGAAAAAAGTTCGGAATTGTGACCATTGTCAAAAACATGGTCCGAGCATTAACGTCCCAGCCGAAAACTTACATCAGTCAATGGTAAGCTGGCCATTTAATCATTGGGGAATCGATATTCTCGGCCCTTTTTCTACAGCTCTAAGGCAGGTAAAATACTTAGTGGTTGCAATCGATTATTTTTCTAAATGGATTGAAGTTCAACCATTAGCTAGAATAACATCGGCGCAAATGATATCATTTGTTTGGCAAAAGATAATTTGCAGATTCGGTATACCTCGTCATATAGTAACTGACAATGGTCGCCAGTTTACCGACCATAATTTCAAGAATTTTTTGCAGAACTTAAAAATTAGACAGCACTTCTCCTCGGTAGAACATCCTTAGTCCAACAGATTAGCAAAAGCAGCGAATAAGGTCCTCCTACAGGCTCTAAAGAAAAAGCTCGACGACTCCAAAGATCTCTGGGCCGAACTTATTCCGGAAATTTTGTGGGGTTACAACACTACGGTACACTCATCAACTAAAGAAACGTCATTTCGTCTAGTGTATGGATCAGAAGCAATGATCCCGATCGAAATATCACAAGGCTCGTTAAGAACGGAAGGAGACTCTCATGATGATGCTCGACGAGCTGAGCTGGATTTAATTGAGGAGGTGCGCGACACAGCTGCAATTTGCCAGAAAGCCTTGCAACAACGACTCGGCCAGCGACATAACAGAAGGGTGAGGCCGAGATTTTTTCAGATTGGCGACTTGGTGTTAAGAAAGACCGAGGAAGCTCGAAAACCACCCTCACATGGCAAGCTTGTAGCAACATGGGAGGGACCTTACCGAATTCATCAAATACTCGGCAAAGGAGCATATGTTTTGGAACAATTGGATGGCACAAAGTTACCTAGCACTTGGAATGTCAACTCCCTAAAGCAATACTATAGTTAGCAAGTTGCAGAATGCTGGTACTCTTTTTCCTACCTAGAGATTTTTCCCAAATCTAGGTTTTGCTCAAGGAGGTTTTAATGAGGCTAGCTTACCTATTCAAAGTTGTAAAGGTACTGCATAAATGTCAATTTTCTTCAAATAGTTTATTTTATTCAAAGGTTATTCCAAATACTTGCTTTCACATATCAACTTCCATAGTTCCAGTAAGAGACAAATCATCAAAACAAAAGTCGCATTGTTCCCACATGCGCACGCCCGAAAGCTGAGAATTCCTCAGCATACTATGATGATCGAACCGTAACAGCACTACAAGAAAAAGGCGTATTTGCAATAAAAAATATTGTTACAAAACGTCGAAATTTTGAAACAAAAGATTTTTGTAACAAAAAAGGGTCCATTGCAGTAAGTCCCGTTACAAAAAGTTTTTGTAACGAAAAATGGAACTGTTACAATTTAATACAATATTTTGTAACAATTTTTCCTGATACAAAAAACCAGAAGCCGTTACAAAAGTGGTAACAAATTTTGATCTTGAAGGTATTTTTTGTGACAGTCAATTTTTTTCCTATCAAAAAATTTTGTTACAAAATGTAACATGATTTTGTAACATTTTTTTCTTTAGTTACAAAAGCAAATTAATTATTTTGTAACAACTTTTTTTTATTATAAATTACATGCATAATTTACTAAATTATTTTTTAAATTAACTAATATATTAACGCTTTTAATAAGCAAGTTTACATGTATATAATATGCAAAAACATACATAAATCAAACAAGATCCTTTTAGCTAAAATTGTCTTGAAGCAAAATAACATTAGCTAGTGAGTACATTGATTAGTTCAACCAAAACATAAAAGTTCTAACATAAAAGTTCAACCAAAACATAAAAGTTCTAACATAGATTAGTGTCTCTATGCATCAAAACATTCTTGAGCCCTCAAGGTAGCATATGGTCACCATTTCAGCACTCCTGTGAATAAGAAAAACCGAAACAAAAAAGTTAGAAACAAGATATAATACTAATTATAATTTTTCCACTAAGTTTTATCCAAAATGTTTAGAAAAATTTCGGCAGAACCTTCCCTAAATCTTGGATATTTCCACCGTCCACGGTTCCAACAAACATAACCAATGCACAACTTGCACCCTTTCAAACAACACAATGCAGTTTAATTGAGCAACCAAATAGGACAACAACCAAATAGTAAATAACAAAACCCGAAGCTTCCAGCTTCCAACAACCAAAACAGTGAAGCACTTAGCCGGATAATCAATCAATTGAGCTTAGCAACAGTTGAAAACCAAAAGAAATTAAATACCAACTCAATCAATTAATTGAATCAAAGATGAATATTGAAAACATCTTAAAATAAATTTCGACAGCATTTCAGCAGTAAATTTGCCTATTTCACAATTTCAATCAATCAATTCAAATTTCATATGAATTCTTTGACAGTTAAAAACACAAAAAATCATAATGAATTCATAGGAAGGAAGTAAATAAGCCAATTCCAGCAAGAAAACATGAGGAAACAATTAAAACCAATCCAACCAGCAAGAAGCAGAGCAGCACTCAGCAGAACAGCAATCAATGGCCCATCATACAGCATCCAAAATAGTAAAATGAACAAAGGTAATGGATTTAGGCAGCATTCTATTCATTGAAGTCAATAACCATTACACTTGCAAGCAGCAGGAGCATAGCAGTTTATCCATTAATTCAACAGAAAATCAATCAAGTCAAACTAAACGATTTCAGCAACAGATTTATCAATAAAACCAATCTCAGTTCAGCAACCATCATCTATTCCAACACAAATAATAATAACTCAGCAGCATTTCCTTTCTCATTGAATTTAACAATCATTCAATAAGCAAGCAATGAGGGGGACAAATCAGCAGCAATAACAACTTAATGTGAGAAATTATTCAACAACAAATGCACACACAAATACAAGGATTACTTCAATGACTCATCATGCTTATCCACATAAGTCTGCAGTGAAACCACTTACCGTTTCACTTAAGAGGCTTGTAACAACAGCTTTTTTATCAACTTTTTTCTCATTCTCCCTTTCAGGCTCACTGTCAGTACTGGTAGGAGGTGGAAGTGCTGAAGCACCAAACATGGCTTCGTCATGAGCAGCTTGGATTTGTTCCTCCCTTCTTGCCTTGATAAGAAAATGGATTCGATCTATGTTTAATCTTCCATACATAGATGATGCATGTATGTTAACAAGGAACAAAACTGACTATTCATGAATATAAGAAGAGGAATATACCTCTATTTTAGAATACTGGAAACTCTGGCCAATTTTCTTGACCAAGTAAGCATCATCTTCAGCCACTGTAGATAGGTGGGCAAATACAATCAGTTCAATTAAGTTTCAGGCTTCAAGCCAAACCCCAAACCAGTACTCATTATCATTTATAAGAAAAAATATCATTGGCATTCAATAATTAAAAGAATCACCATGACTAAGCAATGAACAATTAAAATCAGTAAGTATTGGTGGTATTAACAAGCACACAACAATAGTACTCAACATTGGATCAATTAAAAATGAAGTTTACATTATCAGGATTCAGGACCCTGTGTTGCATTATCAGGAAAACATAGGAAGACTAAAAAAATTGTCCATTTTAAAACAGATTGTATTTGCAATGAAGAAATTTGGGCAAATTTATTTAGAATAATGAAATTGACAAACAAGTCCAACCTTCAATTTTCTCATCTTCAAGAGGCGCATCCTTGTCAATGAAAGCAGCTCCGACACCTAGAAGAACAAAACCCGGCATAAACGAACCATGGTCGGAACCCAAACTGGAGTGGGATAGGGTTTGGCAACTGCAGGGGAGTCCTCCAGCGGCTGCAGGAGCGGTTTTCCAGCGCCATTCGGTGAGGCAAAACAGCGGTGGCAACTTCCTCTGCCGTCACCTCCTCTCTTCCGGCGACAAGCTCCAGCGGCAAGGATGGTCGAGCTCCCTTCTAATAATGGCAACGATGTTACTTTCTCCCTCTCTGCCTAGTTCGATGGCGACGGCTCGGCTGGGGTTTGGTGGCAGTGATTTCTTTGTCGGCGACCACAAGATGCGGCTTCTCGATCGTGTCTCTCCTCGGGCTCCCACAAGCGACGGGACGGACTCAGAGGCGGCGGCAACGGCACGCGCAGCAGCAGTCCGTGATGGTGACGATGGCGGCGCTGGCTTCTTGGCGAGGACCATGGCGGCGCTGGCTTCGTGGCGAAGACGATGGCGTCTGCAGGAACACTTAGAGACGACGACGGACACAAGGACATGGATTTCTCCTTCCTCACGCACGCTATCTGGTCCCTGACGACGGTGGTTCAGCCATGGTTCAGCGAACAGAGGAGAAGAGAAAGGAGCAGAGGAGGAAGAAGAAGAGAAGGGTGGTTCGGGTAGCTGAGGCAGTGAGCTCGCTGAGGAGCAAGGGGGTGAACGGTGGTGATGAGGTGGTGATGATCAAACTTGATGATAATGGCTGAACGGGGGATGAAGTTGCTCTGAAGAGGAGGAAAAGTGAAAGGGAGAGGCTGCGCTAGGGTTCCTGGGTAAAAGGGGAAAATTATGGGTTAATTAGGGTTAGGGTTTATAGGGTTTAATTTGGGAATTATGGTTTAATTTGGGACAAAAGCGAAATTAAGAATTTTGGGTAAATTGGGGTTGGTAAATTTTTAATAAAATTAAAGTATATTGTATAAATTTAAAATCTAATTTAATCTCTTAAAATTACTTTAAAAATATTACTCAATTATCAATTTATTAATCAGCTTTTAATCAAGTATTCTAATTTAAAATTAGAAATAATATAATTTATTTTCTGTTTATAAAAATTAAAGTATTAAATTCTAAAATCTCAATTATTTAAATTAGATCATATAAAATTCTTATTATTTTATATTTGCTAAACTTTATTATTTAAATATAGAAAATAATTCGATAATTATAAAATCATATAAAACCTTAAATTACTTTAAATTCAATTAATCAAAATTTACTTTAATTATCTTTAATAAAATAATTTCTGAGATTAAAATACTTAATAAATAAATGAATCAAAATTAGCTCTTAATAAATTTTTTTCTGAAATTTATGCATCTTACAACGCACACGACGGGACAAAGACCACCGAAGACCACCAGATTGCCGTTCACAACACAACGGCGGAGGAGACGGTAATAACAGACGAGATGACGACAAAGAGAACGTTTTCCAAAAATTACGCCGGTCCTTCTTCTTCCGACAAGATCTCCATTGCGCTTCCTGGAGTGGTAGACGGCGCAGAGTGTTCGTGAGTGAGGGGGTGGGGAGACTTAGGATTTTTTACTAAAGTGTATCCCTTTTTACAGCTTTTAGTATTTTGTTTTTTTTCTTTTATATTTAGTTACTTTTATTTATATTTATAATTTAATAAAATTTCTTTAAGTGACATAAATTAATTTTTAGTTAATTTTAAAAATCTGATTATTAATAAAAATTATATATTAATTATTTAAAAGAATATAAAATAATATTTATAATTTTTAAAAATTAATGAATACATACATTATGTAAAAAATTTAAATTTTTGAAACAAAATAAAATTATTTTTAAAAAAATATATACACATTTTTTTTATTTTTAAGGTATTTAACATTTTGAAAAAAGAATTTGTTATAAAATATACTTATATTTTATGACAAATAATTAACTTGTTACAAACAATATTGAATTTGTAACAAATTAATTTTTTGTTACAAAACAATTAGAGTATTTGAAACAAAAATAAAAATTGTTACAAAATGTTTTGAATTTTTGTAACTTATTTTTTTTTGTTACAAATTATTACAATATTTTGTAACAAAACATCATATCGTTACAAAAACTAACATAATTTGTAACAAAATAAAACAGATTGTTACAAAATATTATCATGTTTTGTAACAACTTGTAATGTTGTTACAAAATATTATTCTTTTGTAACAATAAAAAATTGTTATTACAAAATACTATTTTTTTGTAACAATTTTAAATTTGATACAAATTTTTTGTTACAAATGTTCCATTTTCTTGTAGTGCAGGGATATATACCAGATATTCAGAACACACGCATACATGTTATCAGCAAAACAAAGCAAAGTAATTTAACAGTCATTAAAGGGATTTATATACCCTACCCAAAATAAACAGTTTTATGAGAGTATTCATGTCTCTCAGCCACCACATAATTACAAAATAAACATAAAACTAATACTTTCAATTCTCTTAAACACCTAAGTTATTATCCCCCTCTTCCTCCATGACTTCTTCATCATCAACCAACTGGCCGTCCCGAACTATTTTACTCGGATTCATGGCAGCAAAATCCTCTCCAGGATGCAAGAACTTTGCCTGAATGACAGCACGTTTAAAGCCCTCCGCAAATGCGTCAAGGATATCAACTTCTCTGCTAGACTCCATCTGCTTCAACTTCGCAGTTACCTCAATGATATGGTCACTCATAGTAGACAGCTCATTTCCTTTCTTTCCTAAAGACTCTACCGCCCTTTCATGCTCCTCTTTTTCAAGTTTTAGTTTTTCTTTCACAACGGAGAGTTCCTTTTTCAGATCGGCAATCATGGTTTCCTTTGTTTTCAGTTGCTCCTTTAGGTCGGCAGCCTCCGACGTATTCTGTAACACCTTCCTATGCCTTTTTTCTTAGCTTTGCCCTATGCTAACGAAACGAAAACCCAGAACCTGAAAATAAGGGCACAAACAACATCGATTTTTATCCCAAACCTTAAAAAAATATATAATAATTGAAAGCTAACCAACCTGCATAAATTGGTCTATCCCAACATCACCGACCTCTTCGATACGGGCAACATCGGAGGCAGACTGGACAATCTCGTCCGCCAAAACATTAAATGGGAATTTTTTATCCCATACAGATGACCCATCGCCTTCTTCCTCAAAAGAGTGAAGTTTGTCTTGTTTAATGGTAAAGTCCGATAATTCACTTAATTGAACAACTTTCTCACCTTCATCCAGGTTAATGACTTCAGACTTCCTCTTTTTGAAGACAATTCCCTTTTTCTTCTGTGCCGGCTGATTCACTTCAGCCTCGCCTTCCACCTTCTCTGGGTTTGAGGAGGAAGTCTCGAAATTTTTTATTTTGAACCGAGCCCTCATGCTCGATGCTGAAACCCCTGGGTATTTGCCACCTGAAAACAAAACACAACAAGCAAAATTCAGTTAATACACAGCAAATACAATGCTACACAACTGGAAAAGCAAAACACTATCTCACCCAAATATTTTATAACAGAAGCCTTATCTTCTTCCCATGGAAGCAAATCCGACACAGACATCAGACCACCCCGATCAACCATTTCCATCAAAAAACTGATTATACACTCATTCCGTGGTGTTATAAGCTCGGGCTCTAGAATATGATTCGGTTGACAGCACCAATAAAGGGAAAATTTTCCCCTAGATTTTGATCTAAATAAAAAGGAAATTCCTCGTCGACCGACTTCACCTTGAAAAACATTTTCTTGAAATCTTTAAAAGAAGATTTATACAATTTGAAAACAAAAAAATCAGGGGTACTGTTCAGATTGATCCAAAGACCTTTCCACACACATTTTGCTTGAAACAGGAAAAAAAATAGTTCTAACTCAGGCTCAATCTCTAGAAATTCTATCAAAACTTGAAAATATTTCACAAAGGCCCACCCATTAGGATGGACCTGAGACGGTGCACAATTCATTTGAGTCAGCAAATTACATTCAAAGTTTGTAAACGGAAGCTTGATAAACAATTCTTCAAGAACGCAGCTATACATATAAAAATTTTCAAAGTCCTTCTTTCTATGAAAAACACGATCCATGCGATTGCATGGCAGTAACTCAACCCGAAACCCAGGTCTAACTATTTTTGACAAACTCAACCCCTCAACACTTTCTTTGTCAAAGAACAACAAAGCCCTTATTTTTATATCAGCATCAACCCACTCGTAAGAACCATCATCTACTATCTTAGGTACAGATTTCTCCTTTTTGTCACTCATTCTTTTTTCTCAAAAAAAGAAAAAGAAACCAGGAAAGCTATAAAATGAAGAACTTTGCTTACTAACCTCTTCTACTCATTAGTTTTGAAGAAGCACGAAGCCAAATCAGCAACGAAATCCACGAGTAAATGTAACTTGAAGATAAATTTTGGACACTCATTTAATGAAACATTTTCAGTTCCAAGTTTTGATCATGACCATCAATTAAACCCCACTTACAACGGTTCCAAGCCCACTTCGGAACTTGAACCCTGCATTTATAAACATTAATAATTATTAATTTATGCCACCATGGTTTTTGTTGTTTTCAATAAACGTTATTCTTTATATCTTATTATTTGAAATGCGTCAAGTTGAACTGGGGGCTCCATATTCCGAGCTATAACTCGGCCACGTAGATTTAAAAGCTCAACCTGACTCATTCAAGTCTAGGCTAAACTTGGGGGCTGTGATATTACCGTTATATGTTTACGAGTTATAGCTCGACAGTCCCCTTTTTTTAATTGGTACGTTACCTCTGCGCATTTACCCCGCCGACTTTATGGCAATAAAGTTCTTGGTCGGTTACATACAACACGATTAATTCATACCTAAACGGTCAGTATCATCTTTTAATTATAAAAACGAATAATCGGAGTTCGCCGAGGTATGTTGGTTCAAAAACAAAGAGATTTTCCCTAAATTATTCTCTTAAACTAACTTGAGCGTCGGAGTGCTTTTTGCAGGTGCTCTCCTCATTGTCTTCACTTGGCGACCGAGCTTCATTGTGACGTACTAGGAGATCGGCTGATAGCTTCCAAAAAACGAGTTATAGTTCGGCCATATCCAGGCAAAAACAGGAAGTTAGATAGTAAAGTACATGTCCATTATTATTTCAAAACCGAAAATAGGTAAGTCCCCATTACTTCCTAACTTAATATTTTAATATATGAATAATAAGATGGACATGGGAAAGAATTTGAATAATTTGTATACTACTTGTGTTAATAGATTTTGTTGATAGATAGATAATTGTTCATACGATTAAATAATTAAAGTTATAGTCCAAAATAAATTAATTTACTCTCAATGGACCTTTTTCAAACCAAAAGAGATTAATTCGTGAACTATATATGCGGGTTAATTTATCCGACTAATTCAGAATATAGGTATCACTACCCATGTTCCTTTCGATTTAGATAGTAAATAATAGCTTGTTATCCTACTATTTAAGGTGAACTAACTTCCCAGGTAATAAAAGAAGAAATCATTCACTATTTATAAATGAAGAGTAATGATCAAATCATTATTTTTTTTATAAATATTTTATAAAATTTAGGTATTTTCAATTCTATTTTTTATATAATCTGTTTAAACTTTTATTAATTTAAGTATCAGAGTTCTTTATAAGTATACTCACTCATTTATTCTAAAACTAACATGAAACTATCTTAAATACTTTCATCATTAACTCTGACTTCATTGCTTAAGGACACAATTACACATCAATTTATTTTTGGTACGCCTTGGAATAATAATATACAACATACTAAATTTAAATAGTAATAAAAAATATAAAAAATTAATTTTTAAATAGTCAATATTAAAATAATAATAATAAATTAATAATACAAGTATATATATATATTGTGAGCAACTTAATTAGTTTAACCTAGAATGAATAAAAAAGAATGTGATCGAGACCTACCAAGGACTTTGAAGTTCCTAACTTTTAAGGTTTTTCCTAATTAAAGCTGTTTAAACCATAGGGTGGCTATCTATACTTTTAGTTACGTTTTTGGTTTCATTTGATTAATAATTATTGCCTCATTTAATAATAGTATTTATTTTCATAGGAGTTGAGACCCATATATATTATATTATATAGTACTAAATTAAAACATTAACAAAAGGACCTATGTGTAATAAGGGAACTTTGGGATTAGTAACATATGGGTTGTGAATTTAATGCAATGGATATTACACAAATGAATAGGAACTAAGCAATGACCTAGATGTAACTTTTGTTGTATACTACTGTGCATTATTATTGCCATTTTCTCAGGTATATATATATATATATATATATATATATATATATATATAGGAAGGTTATCAGGTGTACCGGAAACATCGTGTTTCAGTTGTTTTAACCGTTGATCTTAATTATAAAAAGATATATATAATATATATTAATTGAAATCAACGGTTAAAACAACTGGAACACCGATGTTTCCCGGTACACCTGATAATTTTCCATATAAGCACAAAGCAAACAGAGAAGATTTATTAACCATAACTAATAACTAATAAATGACGTATAAAATGTACACTAATAATGTCAGTTAGGCTAGGCTCCATACCCTAATAAGCTATGCTCTTATTAATTCAAACTTAATTTATTAGCTGTATATATATATATTGTCTAAGGCTTAGGTTCATGGGAGTTGAACTACAAATAAACTTTGTTGGCCAAATTGTGCTTTTGGCAGTGAATAGTCAAAAGGATTCTGTAACTGAACATAATGATACCCTCTTTTTCCCCATCATTTTCTATACACCGAACTGTGGGGTTTAATTTGAATGAATGAGGGATAAAAAAGGGGATAATTTAATTTTATGTATATGGGTTGGACCACTGCTTTTGTTATATAAATCATGAAAGAGCTAAATATAATGCAATGTCATATGCATGCTTTATTGCATGCTCGTGCAATATTAATTATGGGAACAAAAATTGTCCTCAATCAGCTGCTAGTTTAGATAAGATCAATAATGTACTATATAATATAACAAGTGCCTTTCATATATAGCATCTAATTTTGGTTATTAATGTTTACGCAAAAAGCCTAAAACCCCTTTCGTCCTTCACCCCTCTCACACTCTTCTACCCTTAGTTGTTATATTTGCTACCTCAATCAAAGTGTTAATAATAAAAGGCTATATATAATATCACGTAATTCTATAGTTAAGAAGTTAATGTAATTTATCTTGGACTAACTAGACACATTATGGATCTTGGTATTATGATTTTTTTTCCTTCCTTAAAATTAAACTAACTAGTCCAAAATATTTGCGAATTTCCAGCTCACAATCATATACTTTATATCACATCACTAATTTAAGAGGGAATTGGTATCTCTCTTGTCCTTATCTTATCCATAATTGTCTTATATGTGAGGGGTGGGGTACTATGGTAATTAGATTTAATCATAATTCATAAAATTTTGCAACATAAACAAGTACATAAAAGTGAAGTGGTTTACAAACCAAGAGAAGTGCTATTTTAATCACTAGTTACAAAAATGAAATAACGAAATTGTGGATAACAATCACACACATTTTTATATTCCAGATACCGAACACACTGGTGGATGGGCATGGCTAATTTAATAATTTTCCGCAAATGATTGAGATAACTTTTAACATCTATTAAAAATCATTGAAACCCAAGATTGAGGTGCTCCTAATCTAAATTTCCATCACCTAATTTATACCATGGTGAAGAGTAAAGTTTTGATAAAAAAAATTAAAATTACTTTTAATAAAAAATCCACACAAATATTTAATAAAAATTTTTATTCTTGACTCAATTTTATTATTCACCAAAAGAATTTTTAAAACATTCAATTCGCGTCGTCCGGTACACTTTTCTTCTCAATATTTTTACTTTGGTATCCAAATTAAATTATAAACAAAATAAAATCTCTATAGTTTGAAATCGTATCTTTTTTTAATTCCCATAAAGAAACATAATAAATGAGCTAATTATTATATATCTCTAATTAAAAATCAGAGAGTTTGTTCAATTGCTTTCAATTATTCAAGACATAAATTAATACTATGTATGTTGATTTTCAATACTCAGATGACACCTCACAACAATTGATCTTTGAAGTGAAAATAATCAACCTTGTCTAGAAACTTCGTTCAAGGTCAATTTAATGTTGTATATATAATTGACATAACCACCCCACATGAAATAGACTAATAACATGATAAAGATAAGTGAACCAATTTCATAAAAGTATTAAATAGAAGAGGCTCAAGCTTAATATACTGGGTCAAATTGCAACATTATTCCATGTACAAATAAACTCTTCATTTTTATTTTTTTTAATTATTTTATAAAATTCTATAATTTTATTCAATTTATAATTAAATTTTTATAATTTAAAAACTTTTAATTAAATCTTTATACTATTTTAAATTTTATAATTAGATCGTTAATATACTAAAAATATTAGAATTAATAAAATATTTAAAAAAAATTTAGAATATTCAGCTTTAAGAATTTAATTTTTAAAAATAAATATTTTTAATTTATAAAAAAATATTTTATTAATTCTAATATTTTTATGATAATAATCTAATTGTAACATTTAAAATAGCGTAGAGATTTAATTAAAATTTTTAAATTATAGAAAGTTTTTTAAATTTGATAAAACATCGAGAGAGTTTAAGTTAAATTTAACAATAAGCATAATGTTGGATTAAAAAAATTAAAGAAAATCCACTAGATAATGATGATGTGCACATTATGACAAATTAGAAGCTTATTAGCCAAAAGACCTGATTAGATAATTAGTTAATTAATTTCTATGTGCTTGACAGTGCAAAAACTTGGTTATCCTATCATCAAATCTAAGTAGCACTGAGAGTAGCCGAAAAGGTAGCCACATAAACTACATAATATCAGTTTCATAGAGCAATTCTGGTCTGTGTCAATTATGACATGACCACTGCTGTGGTATATTCCCAGTACCAGAACATAGATTCCCAAATGAGAAATTAAATCATTTTGTAAATTGTTTCAATTTATTACTTTTAATTAAATTTTTTATACCATTTTTCTTATAGTACATATTATTTTCTAATTTTAATTCTAAGGTTATTTTTAGTATTTTTTGATAAGTATATAAATTTTTAGTGTATAAATATAGCTATTAATTAGAATTTCGTTTATTGCATTATTGAATTTGTGAATAAAGGAAAAGAGAGGAAAAAGGGCATTGGACTATACGAAGAAAGTGATAATAATAAGAAAATAGACATTTCAGTGTGAAAAGATATAACTGGCATGCAGAACAAGATAATCACAATAATAATACACAGCCTTTAATTTGCTGCAAAAATGTTTAAAATAATTAGGATTAAGCGAGCGTCCTGATATTTCTTTTAAATTTAGTGAAATTTTTTATTTACCAAATATATAATATTTTTCTTCAAACTTATTTAGTATTATTGCACCTGAAACTTATATCTTATAATAAAACCTAATAACATCATTATATATAATTCAGACCACAGAAATTAAATCATGGTAATGAATTTTCTTAAATTTAGATTTTTATTTTGTTTTTACTTAAGAGAGCAATTTGAATTGATTTTTTTAAATAAATAAAATGATTATAATATTTGTCAATTTATCCAAACTGATATTTACAACACTGCAAACTAATAATATATATTTGTAAATAAAATATGTTTAATGTTGTTTAAACATATATTTCATTTGTACTATATAAATATTTTGTTTACAATAACAACAAAATATGAAACATGGTATACATTTATTAGTAAATATTATATTTATTTAAAAGAAATTGGAATCCATTTGAAATTCTGACTTGTTGTTATGTACAAAATATAGCACTATTTAATGTGATAAAATGATAGCTCTAGTTTCTAGGGATGCCTCTCAGCTGGGGCAGAAAAAAAAACTTAAAAGGCAAGCATTATATGCAGAGAAGCTCATGATCCAAGCCAGCCTAAGACTATATAGAATTATAGATAGTTTCATTTCATTTATATATTCATTCATTCTGATTTCTTGAAAGAGTGATGCAAGCTGTCCTCTGTTCTATTACTTAATCACTCTTTTGCCATTTTCTTCTTCATCTTCATAATTATAGGCTTCACCACACTCACATAACAATACTCTTGTATTTTCAGCTCTCTAATAACCACACCACAATGGAACAAATAAAATTTCAAATATATGTTAAGATTAAAAAGTGATACTAAACTTTTGAGTTTTTCTATATTAAAATAATAGTATCTGAAAACTGAAAGAGAATCCACTTTAATTTCTTCAAATAAATAATTACAAGAAAAATCAAGTCTCATTCTCAATACACTTAGAAAGCAACATTTTACCAAATGCAACTCATTATTTCATTGGTTGTAGAGCTGATGTGATTTTCACATAAACTGGTTTCTTCTTTGCATTTGGAATGGTTATTTAGCTTGACAAATGCCTGAACAACTGTCTCTTCGGTATAAAGAAAAAACACAAAGAATAATAATAAGTAAAAAATTATAAATATAAATAGCCAAAAAGACATGTTTTTATTTTTTGTTTCTCACAATATCTTTTAATCTAATGGACTAAAAAATTGAGAATCCATTTTAAATTTTTTTATTAATTAATAAATTATTACATACACAAAATAAAATTTAAATTTTTTATACTTACTAAGCAAATGAATGAAATAACTAGTTATTATTTGGAATGAGGTCACTTTGTAATTTGATTGATTGTCCTTGCATTGAAGTTCAAAGAAGTCTCTTTCTACAATTTGTCATCAATTTTGTCACATATATGATTAAGGAGTCAGTCCTTGATTCCCTATATATATATATATATATATATATATATATACTTTTTTTTTTTTTGGTTTCCCACGGTATCTCCCAACCCGGCAGGTCAAGGACTAATCCATCGCGGTACTGAACTCCATTTAAGGGTTTGCTGCTGGCCAATGGGTTGCTGCATGCACAAGGCGGGATTTAAACCCCCGACACTTGCTTAAGCGGACTAGTGAGCTAACCACTAGACCAACCCAACTTGGTTATATATATATATAACATTAATTAGTCAATAGGGTTCCATATATTGAATGGGCTGTGTGGCCCAAATACCACCAAAGTGGACCAATAAATAAATACTGACCTCCACAACAACCAAAATGTATTACTATTAATAATTAATAATAGCATTGATTAAATAGTAATAGATGCAAAAGTTAAGTCATTCTTATTATACAAACTTAAACAATTTTTTCCCCTAGCAAGATCATTGAATGTGAATTTATGAAAGCACTGTACTTCTGTTTATTTGCTTTAAAAACAACATAATGTTGTAATACATATACATGCATCATTATTAATCCAATGGACAAACATAATAGAAAAAGAACGGGGAATCTCAGTTTGGGATGGCAATGGTTACTTTTAGGGCGAATATCCCTTTTCCTCTCTGTTTTCGTTTTTCTCCTCGTTCTAGTTTATGATTTTTTTTTTTTTGTTTAATTATTTTTACAAGAATAACAAATATTTATAGATATCTATAGATATTATCTTTAAATTTAAAAAAAACATAAAATTTAGAATATAATTTTTTAAAATTCAATAAAGTTTAATATAAGATAATACATTCAAAATTCCAAACACAATTTAATATAATCCAATACAAACATTAAATATCTAATATATCTAATATGACAATTTATAATTTTATATATAAGCTAAGTGAGTGCATTTTAGTAAATTTTTAATTTACGAAAATTTTATTGGGTCATGTTCCGGATCCAACTCTTGAATCTCGAATCAGAGTAGTTACAATTCGGTTACATAGGTCGAGACACCAATATGACCCAGACCGGCCTAGTAGCCACAAATGCCTAACTAAACATTCGAATTTAAATACTTCTTTATATTAGTCCACAAGATAAAGATAAGATAACAATACAAACTATATAAAGGGAGCCAGAGGCTCCCTCAGGTACATTACACATTCCTAACTCTCACCTATACCTCTCAGATCCATTCTGACTTGAGCGTCGGAGTATCTTTATAGGTACCACCCATCGCCGCTCCAAGAAGATCCGATCCCGTCACCACCCAAGGCCGGCGAGTCTCTGATCCATCTTACAACCCATACCGACAACTTTCAAAACATTAGTGCCGTTTGCGAGAACTTGCCAAGCCTCTGCGACATGACGAAAGAATTCAAAGAGCGATCCTCAAACCTTCACCATGAGTCAGACCCACCCAATCCGATGGACGAGCCATGAAACAACGTCCCCCCGCCGACCCACGGGAGGATAACCAGCACCGTGCACCGCCAATCGATCCCTAACAGGCAACAACCAAAAGAAGACAATCACCAACTCAATAAGGCTAGAGCAACCGATGGCCAAGGAGAGAAAGCAATCCAAATTATCCAAGATCTCTATCAAAGGGTACAAACGCTCGAAAGCCTGGTCGCTTCCAAGGAACGATATCATCCAAAACATGCAAGCCAAGCAACCTCCAGAAGCCGATCACGGCAAGAAACCAAGAACAAAAGGTCGCCCAAATAGTGACACGAGAAACAGCGGGACCGCAGCTATGGAAATGAGTCTAGGAGCTATGAAAGCTCCACATTGACGACTCATCAAATACCAGCTCCGAGGGAGCGGGAATAATACTGGAAAATGGAATGAGTTCGCTATCGAACAGACCATTCGGTACGAGTTTCCGATCTCTAATAACCAAATCGAATACGAAGCCCTCTTAGCCGGATTGATGCTAGCCAAAGAAGTCGGCGCAAAAAGGCTAGAAGTCTGCAGAGACTCCCAGATAGTTTATCTCCCAAATAAACGGGGACTACCAAACACGGCACCCCCCTATTACAACAGTACTTGTCCAAAGTCAAGGAACTAACCGCCGAATTAATGAGGTAACCATCCGGCACATTCCTAGTGAACGAAATGCAAAGGGGACTTACTTTCTAAACTGGCAAGTACCAAGTCGGTCCCGGCAAACCAATTACTAATCCAGGAAGTCGTCAAGACACCATCCGTCGCGACCACAACCTCGGCAAACTTACCGGTGTCAAACCAACATCCTGGACCACCCCGATCCTCCGATACCTCGTCGATGGGGACCTGCCTAAGGACCCAAAAGAGGCAAAACGCATAATGCTAGAGGCCGTGAAATATACCACCATAGCCGGATAGCTATACAAACGAGGCTTGTCTCAACCCCTCCTCAAATGTATAGAACCCAGCGACACAGACTACATACTTCGTAAAATTCACGAAGGATGTTACGGCCACCACGTCAGAGAAAAATCCTAGCATAAAAGGTTATCCGAGTCGAATACTTCTGGCTCACCATCATCAGAGGCTCTCTCCAATTGGTCAAAAGCTTCAAGAAATGCCAAGTCCATGCTGACCTACACCAAGAAGTAAT
The DNA here is from genome assembly GCF_059453495.1 of Arachis ipaensis. Lineage (NCBI taxonomy): Eukaryota > Viridiplantae > Streptophyta > Magnoliopsida > Fabales > Fabaceae > Arachis > Arachis ipaensis. The sequence goes on along the minus strand of NC_142444.1, from coordinate 116,685,822 downwards.
GTAATAACAGCGGAGCATCCCTTCGAAACTTGCGGAATCGACCTCGTCAGTCCATTTCCCACGGCTCCCGGATGATGACCGGATAATTTATACGCTTTTGGACATTGTTTTTAGTATGTTTTTAGTAGGATCTAGTTACTTTTAGGGATGTTTTCACTAGTTTTTATGTTAAATTCACATTTCTGGACTTTACTATGAGTTTGTGTGTTTTTCTGTGATTTCAGGTATTTTCTGACTGAAATTGAGGGACTTGAGCAAAAATCAGATTCAGAGATTGAAGAAGGACTGCTAATGCTGTTGGATTCTGACCTTCCTGCACTCAAAGTGGATTTTCTGGAGCTACAGAACTCGAAATGGCGCGCTTCCAATTGCGTTGGAAAGTAGACATTCAGGGATTTCCAGAAATGTATAATAGTCCATACTTTGGCCAAGTTTAGATGACGCAAACTGGCGTTCAACGCCAGCTCTCTGCCCAAATCTGGCGTCCAGCGCCAGAAAAGGATCCAAAACCAGAGTTGAACGCCCAAACTGGCACAAAAACTGGCGTTCAACTCCAAGAAGGACCTCTACACGTGCAACACTCAAGCTTAGCCCAAGCACACACCAAGTGGGCCCCGGAAGTGGATTTATGCATCAATTACTTACTTCTGTAAACCCTAGTAGCTAGTTTATTATAAATAGGACATTTCACTATTGTATTTGACATCTTTGGATTATCTTTGAATCTTTTGATCATCTTTGGACGCCTGGTTCTTAGATCAGAGGGGCTGGCCATTCGGCCATGCATGGACCTTTCACTTATGTATTTTTAACGGTAGAGTTTCTACACTCCATAGATTAAGGTGTGGAGCTCTGCTGTTCCTCAAAGATTAATGCAAAGTACTACTGTTTTCTATTCAATTCATCTTATTTCGCTTCTAAGATATTCATTCGCTCTTCAACCTGAATGTGATGAACGTGACAATCATCATCATTCCCTATGAACGCGTGCCTGACAACCACTTCCGTTCTACCTTCGACTGAATGAGTATCTCTTAGATCTCTTAACCAGAATCTTCGTGGCATAAGCTAGAATGATGGCGGCATTCAAGAGAATCCGGAAGGTCTAAACCTTGTCTGTGGTATTCCGAGTAGGATTCAATGACTGAATGACTGTGACGAGCTCCAAACTCGCGATTGCCGGGCGTAGTGACAGACGCAAAAGGATAGTAAATCCTATTCCAGCATGATCGAGAACCGACAGATGAATAGTCGTGCCGTGACAGGGTGCGTTGACCATTTTCACTGTGAGGATAGGATGAAGCCATTGACAAGGGTGATGCCTCCAGACGATTAGCCGTGCCGTGACAGGGCATTTGGATCATTTTCCCGAGAGAAGACCGAAAGTAGCCATTGACAATGGTGATGTATCACATAAAGCCAGCCATGGAAAGGAGTAAGACTGATTGGATGAAGATAGCAGGAAAGCAGAGGTTCAGAGGAACGAAAGCATCTCTATTCGTTTATCTGAAATTCTCACCAGTGATTTACATAAGTATTCCTATCCCTGTTTTATTAATTAATTTCGAAAACCTCATTACTATTTTACATCTGCCTGACTGAGATTTGCAAGGTGACCATAGCTTGCTTCATACCAACAATCTCCGTGGGATTCGACCCTTACTCACGTAAGGTATTACTTGGACGACCCAGTGCACTTGCTGGTTAGTTGTGCGAAGTTGTGAACCATGGTATTAGCGTCATGTTTTTGGCGCCATTACCCGGTAAAGAAAGAGCGATGAATTTTACATAATCAAAGTGTAATCACAATTTCTGCGCACCAAGTTTTTGGCGCCGTCAACACCAAACTTAAATTGTTGCTTGTCCCCAAGCAACTAAAAATCAAATAGGATAAAAAGAAGAGAATATACTATAAATTCCAAACTATCAATGAAACATAGCTCCAATCAAATGAGCGGGTCTTATAGCTTTTTGCCTCTTGAATAGTTTTGGCATCTCACTTTATCCATTGAAGTTCAGAATGATTGGCTTTTATAGGAACTCAGAGTTCAGATAGTGTTATTGATTCTCCTAGTTCAGTATGATGATTCTTAAACACAGCTGTTTTATGAGTCTTGGCCGTGGCCCTAAGCACTTTGTTTTCCAGTATTACCACAGGATACATAAATGCCACAGACACATAATTGGGTGAACCTTTTCAGATTGTGACTCAGCTTTGCTAAAGTCCCCAATTAGAGGTGTCCAGGGTTCTTAAGCACACTCTTTTTTTGCTTTGGACCTTGACTTTAACCGCTCAGTCTCAAGTTTTCACTTGACACATACACGCCACAAGCACATGGTTAGGGACAGCTTGGTTTAGCCGCTTAGACCAGGATTTTATTCCTTTAGGCCCTCCTATCCACTGATGCTCAAAGCCTTGGGATCCTTTTTTATTTACCCTTGCCTTTTGGTTTTAAGGGTTATTGGCTTTTTGCTCTTGCCTCTTGGTTTTAAGAGCTTTTGGCTTTTTCTGCTTGCTTTTTCTTTCTATATTTTTTTTTCGCCTATTTTTTCTTTTTCTTTTTTTCTGCAAGCTTTGTTCTTTGCTGCTTTTTCTTGCTTCAAGAATCATTTTTATGATTTTTCAGATTATCAAATAACATGTCTCATTGTCATCATTCTTTCAAGAGCCAACATATTTAACATTCTTAAACAACAACTTCAAAAGATATATGCACTGTTCAAGCATACATTCAGAAAACAAGAAGCATTGTCACCACATCAATATAATTAAGCTAAGTTCAAGGATAAATTCGAAACTCATGTACTTCTTGTTCTTTTGAATTAAAACATTTTTTCATTTAAGAGAGGTGATGGATTCATAGGACATTCATAACTTTAAGACATAGTTACTAACTACTAATGATCATGTAATGAAGACACAAACATAGATAAGCACATAACATAGAAAACGAAAAACAGAGAAAGTAAGAACAAGGAATGAATCCACCTTAGTGATGGTGGCGTTTCCTTCTTGAGGAACCAATGATGTCCTTGAACTCTTCTATGTCTCTTCCTTGTCTTTGTTGCTCCTCCCTCATTGCTTTTTGATTTTCTCTAATTTCATGAAGGATGATGGAGTGCTCTTGATGTTCCACCCTTAGTTGCTTCTAATAATTGTGTGGAAGAAAATGTATCCCTTGAGGTATCTCAAGGATCTCTTGATTTGCAGTCAAATGTTCTACCACTGAGCTATAGACCCTTGATGGAAGCTTTTGTTTTCCCTTTCCTCTTTCTAGGGGTTTCTCTGGCCTTAGGTGCCATCAATGGTTATGGAAAAAACAAAAAAGCTATGCTTTTACCACACCAAACTTAGAATGTTGCTCGCCCTCGAGCAAAAGAAGAAAGAATAGAAGAAGAAGAGGAAGATATGGAGGAGATGGATGGATGTGTGTATTCGGCCATGTGGGTGGGATTGGGTGGGAGAGAGATGTTGAATTTTGAAGGTAGTGGGTGTATGGATGTGAGTGGTAAATGGAAAACAGAAGGGATGATCATGAATGGAAAGAGAGATGATGAGGTAGGTGGGGATCCTGTGGGGTCCACATATCATGAGATGATCCTGTGGGGTCCACAGATCCTGAGATGATCCTGTGGGGTCCACAGATCCTGAGATGATCCTGTGGGGTCCACAGATCCTGAGGTGTCAAGGCATTTACATCCCTGCACCAATTTAGGCATGTAAAATGCCCTTGCACATAACTCTGGGCGTTCAACGCCCATTTGTTGCCATTTCTGGCGTTGAATGCCAGAACCATGCTTGTTCTGGGCGTTCAACGCCAGGATGCTGCCCATTTTGGGCGTTCAGCGCCAGAACCATGCTCTGTTCTAGCGTTGAACGCCAGGCAGATGCTTCCTCCAGGGTGTGATTTTTCTTCTGATGTTTTTTATTCCGTTTTCAATTTTTATATTTATTTTGTGACTCCACATGATCATGAACCTATAAAGACATATAACTAAGAAAAATATAGTTAGATAAAAATTGGGTTGCCTTCCAACAAGTGCTTCTTTAATGTCAGTAGCTTGACAGTGGCCTCTCATGGAGCCTCACAGATGTGCAGAGCTTTGTTGAGACTCTCCAACACCAAACTTAGAGTTTGGATATGGGAGTTCAACACCAAACTTAGAGTTTGACTGTGGGGGCTTTGTTTGACTCTGCTTTGAGAGAAGCTTTTTATGCTTCCTCTCCATGGATGCAGAGAGAGATCCTTGAGTTGTAAACACAAGGTTGTCCTCATTTAATTGAAGGATCAATTCTCCTCTGTCCACATCAATCACAGCTCTTGCTGTGGCCAGGAAAGGTCTTCCTAGGATGATGGATTCATCCTCTTCCTTTCCAATATCCAAGACTATGAAATCAGCAGGGATGTAAAGGCCTTCAACCTTTACTAACACGTCCTCTACTTGTCCATAAGCCTGTTTTCTTGAATTGTCTGCCATCTCTAATGAGATTTTAGCAGCTTGCACCCCATAGATTCCCAGTTTCTCTATTACAGAGAGGGGCATGAGGTTTATTCCTGAACCAAGGTCACACAGAGCCTTAAAGATCATGGTGCCTATGGTACAAGGTATTATGAACTTTCCAGGATCCTGTCTCTTCTGAGGCAATGTCAGTTGATCCAGATCACTTAGTTCATTGGTGAACAAGGGAGGTTCATCTTCCCAAGTCTCAATACCAAATAATTTGGCATTCAGCTTCATGATTGCACCAAGAAACTTGGCAGTTTGCTCTTCAGTAACATCCTCATTCTCTTCAGAAGAGGAATACTCATCAGAGCTCATGAAGGGCATAAGGAGGTTTAATGGAATCTCTATGGTCTCTAGATGAGCCTCGGAGTCCTTTGGTTCCTCAGAGGGAAGCTCCTTATTGACCACTGGACGTCCCAGGAGGTCTTCCTCCTTGGGATTCACGTCCTTCTCTCCCTCATTGGGTTCGGCCATTTTGGTTATGTCAATGGCCTTGCACTCTCCTTTTGGATTCTCTTCTGTATTGCTTGGGAGAGTACTAGGAGGGATTTCAGTGATTCTTTTACTCAGCTGGCCCATTTGTGCTTCCAAATTTCTAATGGAAGACCTTTATTTCATTCATGAAACTCACAGTGGCCTTAGATAGATCAGAGACTAAGTTTGCTAAGCTAGATAGATTCTGCTCAGAATTCTCTGTCTGTTGCTGAGTGGATGATGGAAAAGGCTTGCTATTGCTAAACCTGTTTCTTCCACCATTATTAAAGCCTTGTTGAGGCTTTTGATCCTTCCATGAGAAATTTGGATGATTTCTCCATGATGAATTATAGGTGTTTCCATAAGGTTCACCCATGTAATTTACCTCTGCTATTGCAGGGTTTTCAGGATCATAAGCTTCTTCTTCAGAAGATGCCTCTTGAGTACTGTTGGATGCAGCTTGCATTCCATTCAGACTCAGAGAAATCATATTGACTTGCTAAGTCAATATTTTGTTCTGAGCCAATATGGCATTCAGAGTATCAACTTCAAGAACTCCCTTCTTCATAGGCGTCCCATTACTCACAGGATTTCTCTCAGAAGTGTACATGAACTGGTTATTAGCAACCATGTCAATGAGTTCTTGAGCTTCTGCAGGCATTTTCTTTAGGTGAATGGATCCACTTGCAGAGGTATCCAATGACATCTTTGATAGCTCAGATAAACTATCATAGAATATATCCAGAATGGTCCATTCTGAAAGCATGTCAGTAGGACACTTTTTGGTCAGTCCTTTGTATCTCTCCCAGGCTTCATAGAGGGATTCACCTTCTTTCTGTTTGAAGGTTTGAACATTCACTCTAAGCTTGCTCAGCTTTTGAGGAGGAAAGAACTTGGCTAAGAAAGCCGTGACCAGCTTATCCCAAGAGTTCATGCTGTCTTTAGGTTGAGAGTCCAACCATATTCTAGCTCTGTCTCTTACAGCAAACGGGAAAAGCATGAGCCTGTAGACTTCAGGATCTACTACATTAGTCTTAACAGTATCACATATCTGCAAGAATTCAGTTAAGAACTGAAAAGGATCTTCAGATGGAAGTCCATGAAACTTGTAGTTCTGCTGCATCAGAGAAACTAATTGAGGTTTCAGCTCAAAGTTGTTTGCTCCAATGGCAGGAATGGAGATGCTTCTTCCATGTAAATTGGAATTAGGTGCAGTAAAGTCACCAAGCATTCTCCTTGCAATGTTGTTGGGTTCGGCTGCCATCTCCTTTACTTGTTCGAAATTTTCAATCAAGTTGTCTCTGGATTGTTGTAATTTAGCTTCTCTTAGTTTCCTCTTCAGAGTCCTTTCAGGTTCTAGATCAGCTTCAACAAGAATGCCTTTTTCTCTATCCCTGCTCATAAGAAAGAGAAGAGAAAAAGAAAAGAAGAGGAATCCTCTATGTCACAGTAAAGAGGTTCCTTATTGTTAGTAGAAGAAAAGAAGAGAAAAATCTGAACTCAGAAAGAGAGAGAGGGTTCGGATTTTTGGTGGGTGAGGGAGAGATGCTAGTAGATGAATAAATAAATAGAAGGAGATGAGGGAGAAGGATTTTCGAAAATAATTTTTGAAAAAGAGTTAGTGATTTTCGAAAATAGTTTTGAAAAAAGGTTAGTAGTTTTTCGAAAATTCAAATAATAAAAAAAATAATTAGTTAATTAAAAATAAATTTTTGAAAAAGGGGGAGATATTTTCGAAAATTAGAGAGAGAGAGTTAGTTAGGTAGTTTTGAAAAAGATAAGAAACAAACAAAAAGTTAGTTAGTTAGTTGAAACAAATTTTGAAAAGATAAGAAGTTAGGAAGTTAGAAAAGATATTTTGAAATCAAATTTTTGAAAAAGATATGATAAGAAGATATTTTGAAAAGATATGTTTGAAATTAGTTTTTGAAAAAGATTTGATTTTTTTTTAAAATTACAATTAATGACTTGATTCACAAGAAATCACAAGATATGATTCTAGAACTCAAAGTTTGAACCTTTCTTAACAAGCAAGTAACAAACTTGAAATTTTTGAATCAAAACATTAATTGTTATTGTTATTTTCGAAAATATGATGTAAAATTAAGAAAAAGACTTTTGAGAAATATTTTTGAAATTTTCGAAAATAACTAAGAAAAATGAAAAAGATTTGATTTTTGAAAAAGATTTTGAAAAAGATAAGATTTTTAAATTGAAAATTTGATTTGACTCATAAGAAACAACTTGATTTTAAAATTTTTTGAAAAAGTCAATCCAAATTTTCGAATTTGATGAGAGAAAAAGGGAAAGGCATTTTTTTATTTTTGAATTTTTTAATGATGAGAGAGAAAAACAAGAAAAATGATGCAATGCATGAAATTTTTAGATTAAAACAATGAATGCATGCAAGAATGCTATGAATGTCAAGATGAACACCAAGAACACTTTGAATGTCAAGATGAACACCAAGAACATGTTTTTGAAAAATTTTTAATGCAAGGAAAACATGCAAGACACCAAACTTAGAATTCTTTAATGCTTAGACACTAAGAATTCAAGAATGCATATGAAAAACAAGAAAAGACACAAAACATGCAAATGCAAAGATCAAACAAGAAGACTTACCAAGAACAACTTGAAGATCATGAAGAACACTATGAATGCATGAATTTTCGAAAAAAATGCAAGATGCACATGCAATTGACACCAAACTTATAACATGACTCAAGACTCAAACAAGAAACACAAAATATTTTTGATTTTTATGATTTTATGATTTTTTTTGTATTTTCTTTTAATATTTTTTTTCGAAAATTATTGTGAAAAATAAAAATAAGGATTCCAAAATTTTTAATATGAATTCCAGGAATTTTGCCATGTTAGTCTTAAAGCTCCAATCAAACGGTCAGGCATGGCTTAATAGCCAGCCAAGCTTTAATAAAAATATGAGTGTAATTCAGACATGACAAGCCTAACATGCCCTATCCAGAAGAATTGGGCATGACTCCATTGAGGTGATTAGTTGAAGACCAATCCCAAAGTAGTTTGGGTATGGCTTTACAGCCAGATAGGCTTCAACATGCTTCATGAAACACTAGAATTCATTCTTAAAAATTCTGAAGAAAAATAATATTTTTGAAAACATTTTTTTTTCGAAAACAAAAGAAAAATTTTTGAAATATTTTTGAAAAATTTTTGAAAATAAAACAAAAAGAAAATTACCTAATCTGAGCAACAAGATGAACCGTCAGTTATCCAAACTCAAACAATCCCCAGCAACGGTGCCAAAAACTTGGTGCGCAGAAAGAGCGATGAATTTTACATAATTAAAGTGTAATCACAATTTCTACGCACCACCGGGCAACTCCAATTTCTTATAGTCACCATTGACTATACACCAAATGGATCAAATCCAAAGCATTGGCCACGATCATGGCCACCCAATGCCACAAATTCTTTAGGAGGCAAGTCATAATCTGGTTCAGAATACCTAAGATCATAATCTCTGATAACGAGACCCAGTTAGTAGACAAGTTCTTCCGAGAATTTTTCTAGAGGGACTCGGCATCTCCCAGAGGTTCATCTCGGCGGAACATCCGCAAATCAATGGCCAGGTAGAAGCCGCCAACAAATTCATCGTACAAGGGCTCAAGAAACAGCTAGACAAAGCCAAAGGCCTATGGGCCAACGAACTCGGGTCAGTACTCTGGTTATACCAAACATCACCCTAAACCTCAACCAGGAAAACCCCCTTCCGGCTAACATATGGCCTCGAAGCTATTATTCCCGTAGAAATCGGGGAGCCAAGCCCCCGAAGGACCGTTGGGGGACACAATGAAAATGCAGAATGGGACCTCGCGGACGAGGTCAGAAGCATAGCCCACCTACGAAAACTAGCCTTGAAACAAAAGGTGAGCCTAAGGTACAATTTGGGCATAGTGAAAAGAGACTTCAGAGAGGGAGACCTAGTCTTACAGCGCAATGATATCGGCCCCTCTACCCCAAGAGAAGCTAAATTCACATCCAACTGGGAAGGGCCTTATCGAATCAAGTCGGTAATCAGAAAAGGAGCCTATGAGCTAGAACGACTTAACGGGCAGAGTTACCGAGGTCATGGAACACTACAAACCTATGGTGTTTCTACTCATAGGGAAGCCCTAACGATTTGGAAACTTTGTCAAAATTTTTTATTTAGCTGTTTTGCAAAATCTCTCTTAGTTCTTTAATGGTCCTTTTTCTTTTATTTCGTATTTCCGTTTCTTCGGGTACTCTTTCCTATCCGGTAACACCAGAAGGTTTTAACGAGGCCCACCATTTAATAAAAGTCACTTTTTTCTATTTTAAACAACTCCTACCCAAACAAAATAGTACGAACTAAAAAATATTTCATTCGCATTCTTACCAAGCAAACGGTACGAACAGAATAAACTAGATGGCTACCCGGGGGCCCGATCACCCCAAAGGCCAACAAACAGATATCCACAAATAAACACAAGTACCTTAAATGGCAAAGGGCCCACTATTCATCCAAAATGGCGCACCAAAATAGGTCACCAAAATGCAGTTCAACGAGATGAGAAAATGGCTTAGAAACTTCACAAGATAAATTATTCCACAAAAGTAACAATATGAAATGTCGAATAGACGGCTTACAAACTTATAAAATGAAATAAGAAATAGCAACAAACTACTCCAAATCCACGATCTGACTATCCTTCACGGTCCAGAATTCTCCCATCACGGACACATCCATATCCAGGGCAAGAACCTGGACTTGGGCTTTTAAAGCCTCCTCAGTAGCTGCAACGGCTGCCCGAGCATACGTCAGCAGGGCAGCATTTCTCTTCTTTAAATTCTCCACCTCAGCTATCGTATCCTCCGCCTCAGCGTGGACCGTGGTAGCGGCAGTGACAGTGGCAGTCTCGGCATCAGTAGCCAGTTTTTGAGCCTTAGCCACATTGATTGATAGCTCAGTCTCCCGCCTTAACAACCTCAAGATCTCAGTACTAGCATCTTCGGCATCCTTGGCCACCTTAACTCTGGCAACCTTGTTCGCCTCCAACTGTCCCTTCAAAATTCCCAAATCCGCTTGAGCCTGCTTCGGCTTCCTGTCCAAACAAAATGTTTGCGAACGCGAAGGCTCGACTTTCTGGATGATGGCAACGGAGCGAAGGATGGCATGGTACATGGACTTAGCTTGGCCAAAAATATTGCAGTCCCTAAAAAACTCATTAGTTTCGGGCAGCAAGTGACGGTCGATAAAGCCTGGAGCATCAAAGGAGCGGTCCATCACAAAGGGAGTGACCACTCCTGTGCTAACCCCCTCCTGACCAGTGCCTTCAACCCGCTTGCGTTTCTTATCTATCTCGAGAATTAGGATCTCCCTGGGGTCATCATCCATGGCGAACCCATGTTGGATGATCTCCTAGAGACCGTTTGCAAAGTGGGGATAAAGGTCGCCAGAGGAGTTGAGTGAGAGGATCCCTCAACACTAACTTCCAGAGTGTCAACGAAAGCATCCTTCAAACGATGTAGAGTGGTCAACCCGTCAGCCATGCCAACTACAAAAGTAAAGTAGACAGGAGAAATAACAAGTTATAAGATCGAAAGACAGATACATAAAACTCGAAAATAAATAAAATAGACCTACCAACATAAGACTTGCCCCACCTATAGATCCCCCATCATGTCGCGAGAATTCAAAGGTCGGTCCCGAAATGCGATACCCTACCACACTCAGCCTTACGCTTAAGCCATAAAATAGAGATGATGGGATATTACGACCTCTAAAATAAAAAAGTGTACATATAATAGCAGAAGAATATAATAAACTAGGAGCCTTGAAGGACAGATAAAATAAAAACCGTGAATTAAAACGCAATGTTCAGAAAACAAGTTAACTTGCGTGCTAAGAAAACTTTAACTATCGAGTATAAGATAACAAAAGTAGGAATAGATGGCCAAAGGTACAAAATAACAAGCTCCTAACTTAGCCCGCGAAGTCAAAACTGGTCGGAGAATATTTACATATATATATATATATATATATCCAAAACAAATCATGTCTCTCCATAAGCCTCTAAGAGGATCAAAAGGAACAAGTCATGCAGAGAGAATACTAGGCACACATATATATATATGACTATACAATCCAAAAAGTAACCCAATAACCACTTCGCTTCAGGAGCTCAGACGCTTAAGGAGGTGCCTCTCGACCTGCATCTAAAAAACAACAACATAGTATGGGGTGAGAACCAAAGGTTCTCAGCATGGTAAAGGTACCACACATATAAGATATAAGGTCCTGGGAATGCCAGAGGCAATCCTAGAACACCGATACTCAGATTTTAAAGCTTAAAGTATTAAACAGAAGCCATAAAAGGTGGTTTTCTAATAGTAACTAAGCCTATCTTAACTCAATCCTGAGTCTAAATCCCACTGTCTTTCCTCCAAACCTCCATCTCCAACGACATATCACAGAAAAATAAGCAGATAAAGGCAAGCACAAGAAGGTTACAAGTACTGCAGGTAACAAATATACATTTAACATAGAAAATACACTTAGGCACACTCAGTTAATGCACAAACAAGTAATTCAAGTAATATGCACATGATGCATGCCTGTTCTATGGCTAATGAGTCTCATCTGTCGGTTATCAAGTCAACCCGACAAGTCCGGTTTGCTAAACCTTTGGACTGTCCCTCGACGTGCATCCCCAAGAGTCTATGCATAGCTTTTTCTCATATATATATATATATATATATATATATATATATATATATATATATATATCAAATCGTTCAATGGGGATACTATTCCCAGAAATTTATAAGTGCCCGATCACCCTTACATCGTAGGGTCAACAGAGTATTGGGTTTTTGACCTGGTACAGGTGGTGGCAAGCCACGGTACTCTACCCAAGGAATCTCGTATCTCAAATCATTTGATTATTCAAGCCAAGTATCATACATGATCATTCATTTGATTATTCAAGCCAAGTATCATACAAGATCATCTGTAACATTTCATAATCAATTCATCACTTTTCAGCTTTACTTCACCTCTAAGTTATCCCCATTTTCTAACTTCATCCGATTATCAGGTTTAATAATATTATCTATGACTAAAGAAATGAAAATAGAGGTTTAGAAGTTTGAAATAGAGTTTAAAACTCAAAAAAATCATGTTTGCTGAAAAAAGGGTCACGCGTACGCGTGGCTCACGTGTACGCGTGGGAGTGTAATAAACCAGCTCGCGCGCGCATCTCCTTACCATGCGTACGCGTAGGTGAGTACATCATGTCACGCGCACGCGTGGACCATGCGTACGCGTGGACATACATGTTGACCCATTACGCGTACGCATAGAGCTACTCGCGTACGCACAGTCAAATTTTCCATACCACGCGTACACGTGGACGTACGTTTTTCCAAAAACCTGATTAGGCAGAAAGCTGCAGAATTACATAATTTTTAACCAAATTTCTGACGCACATAACTTAATCATTTTAAATCGTTTTTCATCCATTCTTCGAACGGCATAAACTTCACGAACCCAATTTTTATTTAAAACATCTTGGAAACAAATTGAGGGTCTGGAAGCCAAGTTATAACTTGCCAAAGTTTGACCCAAAACCAAATTTTGAAAAATTCCCAAACCTTCTTTTCATTCAAAAACTCCATCCTTTTCATCACCAAACCTGTATTTTTTTTCAATTCAATATACCCTTCCTCATCATCATAGCAATCACCACAATAAATCTACCTCAAAACAATAATTATACCCATACCATATTCAAATTCATCAACCAAAACCAACCAAAACCATAGTTCACAAATCCTAGGCTTTTAACACAAAATACCCTTTCTCATCATCACAATAACCTCCACAATAGTTATACCTCAAATCAATATTTCACCAATTCACCAATTAATCAACAAGCACCAAACCAAACATGTTCATCAACAAGATGCTAAACATTAAATATACACATGCATTCCAACTTATCCTATGGTCATCTAGCCTAAGTTTTCACAGGACATTATATATTAAATGCAAGAAACCTAAACCATACCTTGGCCGGTTTCCACGTATTGTCCAATGGAACTTACTAAAATAAATACAGCCCCCAAACGTTCAATAAAACAGCTTCCTCCAAGTTCAAATATCCATAATTTCAAGCTCCAATTATTTATTCACAACCTAATACACATTCATAACACATATATACCCAATTTAATACCCAAGGCATAAATTCAGTAAATTAACTAGGATTTATGGTATCCTCACCTTACCCAAGCTTCGTATAAGCAAGAGTGAACGTTTACCTCAAGTTAATTGGATCCTAAAACATCAAAGAGCAGAGAAATTCAATACCTCCACTTAATTTTCAAAAATTGGGGAAGAAATGATGAGAGTGAATAAGCGAGTTACCTATGAAATTGTTCCGATAGAAATGTAGAGTTCGACGCGGTGGTCGCGTGGCCACAAAAGGTGCGGCGATCGAAGCTCGGACGGAGGAGTTACGGTGATTTGAGTTTACCATAAGGGTTAGGGGAAATTTCTTTTTCTTCTCTCCCTGTTTGTGCTTTCAGCGAATCCTTGTTGAAATGGGGAGGAAGAAGCCTCAGCTCATTTAAGTTATGGGCCGGTTGGGCCCACGGGCCCGGTTTGGACCCGGTTCGACCTGTTTGGTCCAATCTTGGGCCGAATTCTTTGAAATTAGTGTCAAAATTCTCGTTTTAATGAGCTCTATCCTAATTTAATATAATATTCGCATTTCTAATTTTCTTTATTAAAAATTAATTTATTGGCTAATTATTTACTACAAAGAATTTTACCCTCAAAATTCAAATGTAGTTACCTGAAAAAAGGTGTGGGTAGTCTTTTTGCATATCTGATTCGAGTTCCCAAGTATGTTCCTCAATACCAGCTCGACTCCAAGCTACTTTTACCAGTGATACTTCTTTTCCGTGCAATCATTTAACGCTAGTGTCATCAATTCTCACCGGGATCACTGGAAATGTTAGATCTTCTCTCACTTGAATCTATTCCAGTTCCGATTCCAGAACATGAATTACGCCAGGAGTATACTTCTGAAGCTGTGACACATGAAACACGTCGTGTAAGTTCGAAAGATACGGTGGTAAAGCGATTCTATAAGCCACCGGCCTAATTCTTTTCAGGATCTCAAATGGTCCAATATAACGGGGATTCAGTTTCTTAGTCTTATTGGCTCTTCCCACTCCAGTGGTTGGTGTAACCTTCAGAAATACATGCTCTCCTTCCTCAAATTCCAAAGGCTTTCGCCTTTGATCAGCATAGCTCTTCTGACGGCTTTGGGCTATAAGCATTTGGCTACGAATCTTCTTTATCTGCTCAGTAGTCTCTGCTATCATCTCAGGCCCTAACAAACTTCTTTCTCTAGCTTCATACCAACATAGCAGAGATTGACATTTCCTTCCATATAAAAAAGCCTCATATGGAGCCATTCTGATGCTCGCATGGTAGCTATTGTTATAAGCAAACTCCACTAGTGGCATATACTGATTCCAACTCGTCGGCTGGTCCAAAATACAAACCCTTAGCATATCCTCTAAGGTCTGAATAGTTTTCTCTGATTGACCATCTGTTTGAGGGCGATACGCAGTACTCAAACTTAACTGAGTCCCAAATGCACTCTGAAAGGCTCCCCAGAACCTTGATGTGAAATGAGGATCTCTGTCGGATATAATGGTGGAAAGCATGCCGTGCAATCTGATAATCTTTTTGATGTACTTTCGAGCTAATTCTTCCATTGTGCAACTTATTCGGATGGGGAGAAAGTGAGCTGATTTTGTTAGTCGGTCCACAACCACCCAAATAGCATCATAACCAGTCCAAGTCCTAGGTAAACCCGTCACGAAATCCATTGCGATACTCTCCCATTTCCATTGTGGAATCTCTAAAGGCTGAAGGGTTCTTGATGGTCTCTGATGTTCGATTTTAACCTTCTGACATCTTAAACATTTAGATACATGCAATGCCACATCTTTCTTCATTCCTGGCTACCAGAATATTGATTTCAGATCTTGATACATTTTAGTGCTTCCTGGATTGATTGAAAACCCTCTCTTATGAGCTTCCTTTAAGATACCTTATCGCAGGTCTCCGACATCTGGAACAATAATCCGGTTCTTGAACCTCCATAAACCATCCTTATCTTCTGACACTCTCCACTGTTTTCCTTGCTCAATTCCTGGCAATACCTTACGTAACACTTCACCATCTTGATGAGCCTTCAGATGTTCTGATTTAAAATCACTTGAAATTTGCAACTAACTCAAACACAAAATTCCAGATTCTTCCCTAACTCCTAGTTTCAAACCTTGAAATGCCTTTAATAACTTTTCTTCCCGTAGCATCATTCAAGCTGCATACAAAGACTTCCGACTCAGGACATCCGCCACAACGTTCACTTTTCCAGGATGGTAATTCAATTCAATATCATAATCTTTCAGAAGCTACATCCACCTCCTCTGATGCATATTCAACTCTTTCTACTCAAATAGATACTTCAAACTCTCATGGTCTGAGAAGACGTGAAACTTAACGCCATAGAGATAATGCCTCCTGATTTTCAAAGCAAACACAACAGCAGCAAGTTCTAAGTCATGAGTCGGGTAGTTCATTTCATGCGGCCTTAATTGCTGAGAGGCATATGCTACAACATTTCGGTGCTGCATCAGAACGCACCCCAAACCCTTTAATGATACATCACAGTACACTTTAAACAGTTCACTTGGCTCAGGCAATACCAACACGGGTGCAGTAGTTAACCTTTGCTTCAATGCTTGAAAACTCTCCTCGCACTCCGAAGTCTAGACAAAAGGCGTATCATTCCTAGTCAACTTAGTTAAAGGTCTGTGAAAATCCCTTAATGAATCTCTGATAATACCCTGCTAAACCTAGGAAACTCCTGATCTCTGTCACTGAAGTTGGTCGCTCCCAATTCATCACTGCTTCTACCTTAGCTGGATCCACAGCTATTCCCTGCTTGCTTACTATGTGACCGAGAAACTTCATCTCACTCTTCCAGAACTCGCATTTAGATAACTTAGAATATAACTTCCTGTCCTTCAGAATTTGCAGTACAGTTCGCAAGTGATCAGCATGCTCTTCCTCAGTCTTAGAGTAAACAAGTATATCATCAATGAAGACAATAACAAACTTATCCAAGTACGGCCGGAAAAACCTGTTCATATAATCGATGAATACTGCCGGAGCATTGGTTAACCCGAAAGACATCACCGTATACTCATAATGACCATAACGTGTCCTAAAAGCAATTTTCGGAATATCTTCACTTCTATCCCTTATCTGATGATACCCGGATCGCAAATCAATTTTAGAGAACACACTGGCACCCTATAACTAATCCATTAGATCATCGATTCTAGGTAACAGATATTTATTCTTCACAGTAATCTTATTCAGTTGCCGATAATTGACACACAAGCGCATACTCCCGTCCTTCTTCTTTACCAGTAAAACTGGCGCTCCCCACGGAGAAACACTTAGTCGAATAAAATACTTACCCAATAGATCTTCCAGCTGAGCTTTCAGTTCAACTATTTCTAAAGGTGAAATCCTGTAAGGAGTAATCGAAATCGGACCGGCTCCAGGCACCAACTCAATTACGAACTCAACCTCCCGGTTAGGTGGAAATTCATTAATATCATCCGGAAACACGTTTGGAAATTCACATACAACCGGAATCTGCTCTAAACTCTGATCGTCACCTGATACTCTCACAGTTAATAACATAATACCCTGACATTTAGTTCCAGAACAATTTACTATCATAAAGTTCAAATAGTAAATGTTCACCATAACCGGCGCTTCCGACCCTTCTGGTATAAACTGTACTGATTTTTCAAAACAATCAAGCAAAACATGATTCAAAGATAACCAATCCAATCCCAAGATGAGATCAAGACCAGTCATTGGTAAACAAATAAAATCATACACAAATTCACGTTGTTGTACTCAAAATGGAACTTGTGGACATCCTAACCTAGTCACCATAGCTTCATGAGTAGCATTATGCACTTTTAAATCATAACCTAAAAGCACCATTCTCAATCCTAGTTCATTACCTTTTCAAATGCAATAAATGAATGTGTTGATCTTGAATCAAATAAAGCATTCAAGATTTTACCAGCCATTTCACAGTTACCTCTAATCAGTGTCTCAGATCCCTCGACACCTGCTGCAGAAGTGGTGTACACTCTACCTGGCTGCTGTACCCTACCAGTCTCATACTTCTTCTTCTCCAAACAATTACTGGCCAAGTGCCCGGGCTGTCTACAAAAATAGCATACCCCAAGTCCTGATCTGCACAGAACTCCAGGATGGTACTCCCCGCACCTCTGGCAGTTCAAATCCTGCTGTGGCTACTTTCCAAACCTTCTTCCTTGATTAACATTAGTATTCAGCTTTTTGTAACTGCCCTGGCCTTGATTCTGCCGTGGAACAAAGCCTCTACACTTGAAGTTCCTACCTCTCAGAGCAAAGTTTCTCCCTGAAGTCCTTTGAAAAGGCACCCTCAAACTTTCTTTCTCTACTACCGCCTTTCTCACACATTCCTTAGCCATCCTACTCTTATTCACTAATTCAGAGAACACTCTGATCTCCATTGGGGCTACGAAGCTCAGAATATCGCTTCGAAGACCCCCCTCATATTTAATACATTTTCACTCAGCAAAATCTTCAGACGCACCTTGACAGATACGAAAAAAGCGACATAACTCCTCAAACCCGCTAGTATACTCAGTAACAGTCATTTGGCCTTGTTTTAGTTGCATCAGTTTAAGTTCATTGGTGTTTCTAACCGAATTAGGAAAGTATTTCTTATAGAACTCTGTTCAGAAGACCTCCCAAGGAATCGCAGCGCCATCTGGCTGCAGGATACGTCGTGTTCCCTGCCACCAATACTGAGCCTCGCCTTGCAGCTGATAAGTTCCAAACTCAACCCATTGCTCCTCGGGAACCTGTTGAGCCTGCAGTGCCCGTTCCATAGCCTGAATCCAATTGTCTGCATCAGTGGAATTTGAGGTTCCCCTGAAGGTCAGAGGGTGAACTTTCAAAAATGTTGCAAGTGTCATAAGGGCTTCTTCATCATTATTGTTCCCATGATTACCTTAGTTTATCTGATTACCCAGTGCCTCGGTTGTCACCTGCATAGTTGCAACCATATTTTCTAGGGCAACCATAAAGTCTATTGGATCATTCCCTGCCAGGCCAGGAGTAACGGTGCCTATCCTACCTCTACCTCGCCCGTAACCGCGTTCGCGAGTCGACATCTGGTCCCTATACACACCAAACAAGTGATATTAAGTTGATCAGTCTCAATATCGCAGGTCTTATGCTTTAAGTTCCAAATGCATGCTCACAAACGTTTATGCCATGTATATTAGTCAGATATCCTAATAGCACATAGACACATATACAGAGAATGCACAGAAGCATAATCAGTCCGTCTTTCAGGCTCTATAGGAACGAACTGCTCTGATACCATAATGTAACACGCTACCACACTCAGCCTTACGCTTAAGCCGTAAAACAGAGATGAAGGGGTATTACGACCTCTAAAATAAAAAGTGTACATATAATAGTAGAAGAATATAATAAACTAGGAGCCTTGAAGGACAGATAAAATAAAAATCGCGAATTAAAATGCAATGTTTAGAAAACGAGTTAACTTGCGTACTAAGAAAACTTTAACTATCGAGCATAAGATAACAGAAGTAGGAATAGAGGGCCAAAGGTACAAAATAACAAGCTCCTAACTCAGCCCGCGAAGTCAAGACTGGCTGGAGAATATTTACATATATATATACATATCCAAAACCCAAATTTACATAAACAAAATCCTGTCTCTCCATAAGCCTCTAAGAGGATCAAAAGGAACAAGTCATGTGGAGAGAATACTAGGCACACACACACACACAGATATATATATATATATATATATATATATATATATATATATATATATATATATATGTATATGTATATGTATATGACTATACAATCCAAAAAGTAACCCAATAACCACTTTGCTTCAAGAGCTCAGACGCCTAAGGAGGTGCCTCTCGACCTGCATCTAAAAAACAACAACATAATATGGGGTGAGAACCAGAGGTTCTCAGCATGGTAAAGGTGCCACACATATAAGATATAAGGTCCTAGGAATGCCAGAGACAATCCTAGAACACCGATACTCAGATTATAAAGCTTAAAGTATTAAACAGAAGCCTAAAAAGGTGGTTCTCTAAGAGTAACTAAGCCTATCTTAACTCAATCTTGAGTCTAAATCCCATTGCCTTTCCTCCATACCTCCATCTCTAACAACATATCACAGACAAACAAGCAGATAAAGGCAAGCACAAGAAGGTTACAAGTACTGCAGGTAACAAATATACATTTAACATAACAAATACACTTAGGCATACCCAGTTAATGCACAAACAAGTAATTCAAGTAATATGCACATAAGCATGCCTGTCCTATGGCTGATGAGTCTCATCTGTCATTTATCAAGCCAGCCCGACAAGTCCGGGTTGCTAAACCTTTGGACTGTCCCTCGACGTGCATCCCCAAGAGTTTATGCATAGCTTTTTCTCATATATATATCAAATCGCTCAATGGGGGAACCATTCCCGGGAATTTACAAGTGTCCGATCACCCTTACATCGTAGGGTCAACAGAGTATTGAATTTTTGACTTGGTACACGTGGTGGCAAGCCACGGTACTCTACCCAAGGAATCTCATATCTCAGATCATTTGATTATTCAAGCCAAGTATCACACATGATCATCTGTAACATTTTATAATCAATTCATCACTTTTCATCTTTACTTCACCTCTAACTTATCCCCATTTTCTAACTTCATCTGATTATCAGCTTTAATACTATTATCTATGACTAAAGGAATGAAAATAGAGGTTTAAAAGTTTGAAATAGAGTTTAAAACTCAAAAAAATCATGTTTGCTGAAAAAGGGGGCACGCGTACGCGTGGCTCACGCATACGCGTAGGAGTGTAATAAAGCAGCTCGCGCGCACATCTCCTTACCATGCGTACGCGTGGACATGCATGTTGACCTATTATGCGTACGCATAGGGATACTCACGTACGCACAGTCAAATTTTTCATACCACGCGTACGCGTGGACATACGTTTTTCCAAAAACCTGATTAGGCAGAAAGCTGCAAAATTATATAATTTTTAACCAAATTTCCAACGCACATAACTTAATCATTTTAAATCGTTTTTCATCCATTTTTCAAATAGCATAAACTTCACGAACCCAATTTTCATTTAAAACAAGTTGGAAACAAATTGAGGGTCCGGAAGCAAAGTTATAACTCGCCGAATTTCGGCCCAAAACCAAATTTTGTGAAATTCCCAAACCTCCTTTTCATTCAAAAACTTCATCCTTTTCATTACCAAACCTGCATTTTTTTCAATTCAATATACCCTTCCTCATCATCATAGCAATCACCACAATAAACCTACCTCAAATCAACAATTATACCCATACCATATTCAAATCCATCAACCAAAACCAACCAAAAACCATAGTTCACAAATCCTAGGCTTTTAACACAAAATACCCTTTCTCATCATCACAATAACCTCCACAATAGTTATACCTCAAATCAATATTTCACCAAATCACCAATTAATCAACAAGCACCAAACCAAACATGTTCATCAACAAAATGCTAAATATTAAATATACACATGCATTCCAACTTATTCTATGGTCATCTAGCCTAAGTTTTTACAGGACATTATATATTAAATGTAAGAAATCTAAACCATACCTTGGCCGGTTTCCACGTATTATCCAATGGAACTTACTAAAATAAATACAGCTTCCAAACGTTCAATAAAACAGCTTCCTCCAAGTTCAAATATCCATAATTTTAAGCTCCAATTATTTATTCACAACCTAATACACATTCATAACACATATATACCCAAGGCATAAATTTAGTAAATTAAATAGGATTTATGGTATCCTCACCTTACCCAAGCTTTGTATAAGCAAGAGTGAACATTTTTCTCAAGCTAATTGAATCCTAAAACATCAAAGAGCAAACAAATTCAATACCTCCACTTAATTTTCGAAAATTGGGGAAGAAAAATCTGAGAGTGAATAAGCGAGTTACCTATGAAATTGTTTTGGTAGAAACGTAGAGCTCGACGTGGTGGTCGCGTGGCCCGCAAACGGTGCGGCGATCGAAACTTGGACGGAGGAGTTACGGTGATTTGAGTTTACCGTAAGGGTTAGGGGAAATTTCTTTTTCTTCTCTCCCTGTTTGTGCTTTCAGCGAATCCTTGCTGAAATGGGGAGGAAGAAGCCTCGGATCTTTTAAGTGTTGGGCCGGTTGGGCCCACGGGTTCGATTTGGGCCTGGTTCAACCAGTTCAGCCTGTTCGGTCTAATCTTGGGCCGAATTCTTCGAAATTAGTGTCAAAATTCTCGTTTTGATGAGCTCTATCCTAATTTAATATAATATTCACATTTCTAATTTTCTTTATTAAAAATTAATTTATTGGCTAATTATTTACTAACTAAGTAAATAGAGGTTTGTGCACCCAAATCCAGTCCAGGACATGAGGCAAATGCAAGTTGAGATAGTAAACCCTCTCATTTTCGTCGGCAAGCACCAACTCGTACTACCCCGCCGCTTCACCACCTAACACAGTCGCTTCATCACGGAGCCTCTAGAGGTCCCCTCGTCCAATCAAGAGGGCGTGTCCGAAACGTCGGACATTACCCAATGCTAACAATTTGGGATACCCCCGCTAGAAAGATAGGACCTGGGTTCTCATGAACTCTCCTCCGTCGCACCATACTTATATCCAAATAGGATTTTTCACTGCTAGCCCACTACCTAGAAACGCAAACATACAGGAAATTCCTAAACGATACTAAAATCACAATTGATGCATCCTGCCAAAATCCTTAAAACCATGCCAAACGCAATACCCCAGTCAACCTTTCCCCATTGATAAACACAGAAGCATGCAAAAATATATAAACAGTAATCAAAACAAAAATGCAGAAGCAAAATAAAGCGATCAGAGTGACAAAACACACCAATCAGGTTCTCATTAAGCGAGTGAAAGGAAGGAAGCAGTAATGAGCAAAGGGGCACAACACCAAAAGCCCACTAAACGTTCAAGTAGAGCACATTAGCAAAGAAATTTGCAGAGAAATTTTGTTAGAAAGTAAAAGAATGAAGAAGGAGAAGTAGTAGATGCAAATGAAAATAAATAAACCTCCCAATGTTTCATAAAGAAATACGGAAGGGTGGAAGGCAAAAAGGGAAAAAAAGGAAACTTCTCTCCTCCCACTAAGTATCATTATGACGCATTGGGAACCGCAACGAACGAAACCCCTTAGAAGAAACGCGACAACCAAGCAAACCGAACATGTGTGAACCCCCGATCTTGGCCGTAAAACACGAGACCTCATCATCCTATTTCCGATAGACACGAGGAACTTCTGACCTAAAGAGCTGTCCCTAAAACGGTCAAAAACTCGGCCTGATTCTCCGACCTCGGCCAAGACAACTCGGACAGCACTACATGCTAGACTCACGACGAGACTAATCCTTACAAGCAACGAGATTGAGCAAGCACACTCTCTCGCTTCAAGGGCAACTGTTCCAGACCCGACTCTTGGATCCCGAATCGGAGCAGTTACAACTCAGTTACACGGGCCGAACCATCAATATGGTCTATACCAGCCTATTAGCCACAAATTCCTAACTAATTAAACATTCGAATTCAAATACTTCCTTATCTTAGTCCACAAGATAAAGATAAGATAACGACACAAACTATATAAAAGGAGCCAAAAGCTTCTTTAGGTACGTTACACATTCCTAACCCTCACTTATACCTCTCAGATCCATTCTGACTTAAGTTTCGGAGTGTCTTTGCATGTACCACCCCCGCCATTCCAAAAATATCCAATCCCATCATCACCCAAAATCGATAAGTCCCTAATCCATCTCACAACTCGTACTAACAACTTTCAGTATAGATCCCTATGAGATGGATATTTTTATTTCCATTTCTGTCTCCATTTATTTGCAGAAATTAAATCTTCGTTCCTGTAAAAATTTTGCAAGTCTCCATCTAATCTTCGGTCATAAATAATCTCTACCAGTATCTACTTTCACGCTCTTTTTACCATTTCTATAAATCATAATATCTGGTTAATAATAATAATAATAATAATAATAATAATAATAATATTAATATTATTATTATTATTATTATTCCCTATAAGTGGACTTACTCGCAAATAATTTTTCTGACCTATTTTATTTTTTAGATTTATATTATTTCTAGCTCGGCACTCCATTAGTAATGTTTCATGAACCAGACGCAAAAGCGTGTTTAGATGACGGTGATTGATAAATTAAATCAGTCTTTTAAGGAAAAATAAAAATAGAGTTAATGGTTAAATTAGTTTTTAAAAAATAATTTTTTTTATTTTATTTTTGAAAAATTTTATTGATTAAATTAATTTTTAAAAATTATAAATTAATTATTTTTGTTTTTCTATCACTCAATTAATAATTTTCGTTAATGATTAATGAAATAAAATGTAAATTAATAGTATATATAATATTTAATATTTTCAATTGGATACTGAACAAATATTTTTATATGAAAATCTATCAATTTAAAAAAATTATATTTCTAACATAATCTAACAACACTAAATTTATAGGTTTTCATAAATATATTTGTTTAATATCTAATTGAATATGTTTGGTGTCATATATAATGTGAGTTAATATTTTCTATTAGTAATTGTTGACCAAAACTGATAATTGAGTGAGTTAAGAACAAAAATGATTAATTTATAATTTTTAAAAGATTAATTTAATTAATAAAAATTTTTTAAAATAAATTTAAAGAATATAATGAGTCATCTTTTAAAAATTAATTTGATTGTTAATTCATAAAAATATGTCAAATATTTATTGAAAAAATATATAAGAAAAAAAAAGATAAATCCAAGGAAATTATTATATATTTCTTATAATGTTATTGAAATTCGTCCATTAATTTGAAGACGTCAAATAGTTTAATACTTATATTTAATGATTTTTATATTTAATACTTATTAATTTAATATATAAATTAAATGTATTTTGAATATCTTATGCTCATAGAAGGTAGTATTCAATAATAATTTTCTTATGAATCAATAACAAAGATTGTTAAAAGTCTATTTTAAGAATGCCTAAGTGCCAAACATACAATTCTGTTAGAGAAACTAAAGTATGAAAGCAGTAGACACAAATTCTCATGGCAACAGAATACAGATCCCGAAAACTTTTACTATATAAATTAGCTGTAGTTTTTAAAGATCATCAATTTACAAATAATTATTGGATTTACTTTAAACACACTGATAATATAGTAATTTTCCACAAACTATCAGATTAATCAGCTATTACAAACAATTATTTTCCCTATATTTTGAATAGTCATTCGAATTTCAAATTTTTAATAATTAGTTAACAATATATAATAATTTTTATCTTGCCAATTCATATCTTTTAAATTCTTTTTTACTAATATATTTAAATA
Organism: Arachis ipaensis; assembly: GCF_059453495.1. Lineage (NCBI taxonomy): Eukaryota > Viridiplantae > Streptophyta > Magnoliopsida > Fabales > Fabaceae > Arachis > Arachis ipaensis. The sequence goes on along the minus strand of NC_142444.1, from coordinate 116,661,170 downwards.
TAATTTTTATTTATATACATTGATATTATAAAATATAATAACAAGAAGAATAATTATACAATGAAGGGGTTTTTGCGTAAAAAAAAAAATAAAGAGAAGTGTATATAATATACTTTAAAAAAATTTAAGAAAAAATAACACATTTTTTTTAGATAAATATATAACTATTTATCAAAGTGAATCTTTATCTCTATTATTTTTCTTCCATAGCGTAACGTATACCTAACAATAATAATAGATAGTAGAGAGTCAAATTAATTTTAAAAAAAAAAAAACATGTATGTGGATGCGTACGTGATGGAACATAATAACACACTACTGTTTTTGGAACTTGTAATGGGGTAGTATATTTGTGCCAATGTGAAGAAGAAAGATAACTGAGAAAGTAGGTTTTGGGATGATGAATGGCACATGTATACTTGGAGTGAAAAATGGTATCTTTTCTATAAGAATTTAAAAAATCATGTTCAAACTTTCTTTCCTCATCATAATTTCCTTAACAATACTTTAGGGATAATTCATTAGCTACACGAAACTTTTAAGATAATCCCTAAAATCATTTTCATTATTGTTGCCACACTAACTCACATTTTTCTTCTTTGCACACGCACAACCACTTATAAGAATAAGACACATGTATGTAGCTTGCACATTAAATTATGTAACTTAACAAACTTTTAAATGATCCTCTTTAATTAGATTATTTTTTCCAACGACGTACATAATTATATTATATTCCATTAGAAGAAAGACCACCCACAAGTTGCTCGAACGAGCATGTTTTTAGTCAATTGATCTAGTTCTAAAATTTATGCAAAATTAGTTATAAAGACTGGGTAAAATTTCAAGTAATACGTCTCTACTTAGTTATATTTATCTAATTAACCATTGTTTCCTTAAACTTAAATCATTTTCATTGTTGTCTATTGGATTGTGTTTTGCATCTTTTTTCTTTTCTTTTGTTCTTTTCCTCCTTTTATGGTGATATCCAGGTCAAACTTCAAAACGATTATTACTAACATATATTTTATGAGTGAAAAAAAAATACATAGCTATATATAAATGGTACGAATCTCCACATACTTCATGTTTCCCCCCTTAATAGACATCTAGCTACATATTTGATGATTTTGCTATTTGATCTTATACCATAGTTTGTAAGTACTCACAAGGCTAAAGTAATGTTTTGATAATCAAATATTTCAAAAATCAAAATCTTTAATTTTTTTTAAGAATTATCTCTAAGATTACAGTACTTTTTTATATGGGTATTTTATTAAAAAATATTAATTTTTAGACAAATTAATTCTTAATGAATCTTTTATGCTAACGCTAACTCTAAATTCAAATTTAATCTCCAACCAAACCCTACTAACCATATCCACCCCCATCCACCAATCCTCCATCATCATCATCATCCCTAGTGTCATTCTACTCTTTTTTATGTTCATTAACCCCTTTGTTTTTTTTTTTCTATTTATCGTTATCATTAGAATTAATAGTACTATCTATACTTACATATATTAAATTCGCTCCTATCACTATAACAATTCCAGCAGATAGCGGCAGTTATGGGGCCATATTGTGACGGTTAAACCAAACGCTAGAAGATAGGCCGTGGGTAAACGATTAGCAGCGGTTTTAACTAACCGCTGGAATAACCGCCGCTAAACGTGTATCAATTTTGTGGCGGTTTGCAACTGCCGCTAAATAGCAAATAAACGAAAACAACATTTGTTTTGCGGCGAGCGGAAAAAGAAAGTCGATTGAATCTTGGTAATTGAGTGAAGAAGCTCTCAGCGAAGAACAACCCCTAAATCTCAGAAGTATTGAATCGGGATCCGATCTCTTTTGGTTCTAAACCGCCGCCAAATTTTAGCATTTCCGTTCATAGTTATTAGAATCGAACTGGACCATCCAGTAGTCCAACCGATTCAATCGTTAAACCCGCACCTCCACCAATAGACCCACAATGTCATGTTACCACCAATCGAAATGTCTCTTCGATGTATATAGCGCTAATAATTATATATATCATATGAACACATTTGATTGCCACACAATTTTTTGTTGTATACTTTATATCTAATCATAGTTATTATAGGCACCTTATATATTGGGTAAAATGCACAATTAAATCAAATGAAAGACCAAATTACACAATTCTACCAAATTGAAAAATATTACCAAGATCTCCCAAAAGCACATTCTTATGTAATTCGAATCAGTCTCAAATTAGACAAACCAACACTAATTCGAATTAGTCCTATTCGAATTAGTAGTAATGCTTGTAATTCGAATTTGTCCAATTTGAATTATGCTTGCATGTAGTCTTAGGGTAGTTCGAATCAGAGTGATTCGAATTATGTATGCTAGGACGTCCCTAGTAATTCGAATAATGGGTCAGCTTTGAATTAATTTTTCACCATAGTAGATCGAATTAATTTACATCTATTTATATATGATCCAAGCGTATATAAAGAATACAATAAAGAGTATATTTAATAATATCCATAATGAATTCAATAAAGAGTACATTCAATCATAAATAAAAAAAATAATAATTATAAATATTTTTTATAAATTATTAAAAATCAAATATTTTCTAAAAATATTTATTAAGATTTAGAATTTAGTCTTTACTATTTAAAATTAGTGAAATATTTGCCAAAATCATTGGTCAGTTAGCATTATTGAATCTATTAACCACGATAATATGAAGATGATTGATTGGTTTTCATATAAAAATATTTTTATTCTATTTAGTATTTAATTCTGATAAAATATTAATTAATTTTTAATTTAGTTATTATGAATTCTTATATCTAAGAATACAAGTTAAGATTGTTATTTAAAATGTTTTAAAATTTTTTATTTTAATAAATGCTCAACAAATCATTAAAATAAAAAAAGTAAAATTTAAAATTATAATTTTGGTAATATTATAAAGTTTTGAATTTTTAATGACTTGTAGAAAATATTTTTAATTATTATTTTTAATATTTTATAGAAAATATTTATAATTATTATTTTTAGAAAATGTTTGATTTTTAATTAGTTTAAAGTATGATTTTATTTTCTTCTTTTACATCCATATTTGAATGTAAATTTAAATGTCAATAAAGTAAACAAGAAAATTTTATTGGTAAATTTGTTCACATGAGTTAACATATATAGCTTATTTAACTTGTGAATTTTTTTTTTAGGTAAAACAAATGTAGAAAAAGTGTTACGAGTTTAAGTAACAATGATTTAAACATATGTAGCTTAAGATAGTAGTGTTATTTAACTAGATTATACCCAGATGGTTATTACTAAAAAAAACATTGCAATATGTGGTAATACACATTTTGCGGCGGTTTAAACAAAACTGCCGCAAAATGTAGAAAAATAACTCACCCAACGGTACATATAGCGGCGATTTTCGAAAAGATGCCGCTAAATGCAAGCCTGATTGAAATATAGCGACGGTTCGAGAAAAACCGCTGTTAAATGTAGTCCTGATTGCCACCCCCAACCAATAACCGCTGCTATATGTGCCGGGTGCCGCAGGTTTCCGTTTTGCGGCGGTTTTATAAAACCGCCGCAAAATTTTCGCCGCTATCTGCCGAAATTGTTGTAGTGATTAAATTATTAATTAAGTAGAATTAGGTTTGAGTGTTGAATAAACTCTATCCACTCAATTCGCACTCTTAATATATCATGTGAATATTCACAAGAATATATATATATATATATATATATATATATATATATAACGAGTAAAGATTTAAATTTAAATTATTGTCTTATACACAAATAGTCATTATCACTAAGCTAGTAATTCAATTTGCTAATTATAGATAAATAATATTTAATATTATGAGATGTGAAAGGACTAAATATTATGTTTGGGTAAAAATAAATTTGTTTTGCAGGTCAAATTGAGAAAATTAGGAAGCGAGTAGAGTTCGAGTTGAATTAGGATCAAGTTGAAATTTAAACCTTGCTCTAACCATTCCACCCCTAAGTATCATCAACACTCTCTAGTCTCTTTGCCTCTAGTCTTTCTTCTCTTTTCCTTTTTGTTTCGCTCATTCTCAACATGGTTGTCAATTCAGGTCTCCTAAACCAAATCACCTCTCTTTCCCTCTTTATTACCCAATTTATTTTTATTGTTATTGATTTTGGCTGTGTGTGGCAATGGGATAAAGATTAGAGATGATAACAGTTGGTATCTAGTTCAGATAGGATAAGAGTAATAGCGACAATAGGTGGTGGTGAAGGGTTAAAATTGGATAAAATGCGATTAGGAATCTGAGTTTAACATTAGGGTTAGGACGGTGGAATTCAACAAAGACGAACATATTCAAAAATCAATGTTTCTTATCGGAAGAATCATTTCAAAATTTATTGTGTTAGAAATTTGTTGAAAATTCTTAGAATTTCTTAATCCAAAACCATCCATATTAAATCATTGAGAACGAAATACTTGAATTTGGAAGCATACTTGAATTCGTGAACATGATTAAAAGAGTTTGGTTCTTTGATTTTTCTCAACCAAAGCCTTTTGTATCCCTAATAGGGCTGAATCACAGCTCCTCTTATGGAAAAAGGGCCGCAAAGACAGTTTTGATATGTTGGGAACCAAAATCCTTAAGTCATTATTTATATTTAAGTGCAGTATCCATTAAACTCTAATGGCCAAATAAAATAGTATCTATGATTTTATTCTCATTAATTCCAAATCAAAAGTAATTATGACTTATTCAATTCAGCATTTATAACAATAAATAATATCACCATTATATAAGTCATTTAATGTGAAATAGCATAATTTGTGATTATATAATTGATATATACACGAACAGACCACCTTCTTCCATAACGGACACTCCTCTTTAGAGAATCTCCACCACCATTTAAACAGAAGAGCTGAATTTCGAATCATAGCATCCCCAACCTCCAACCCACCTAGCTTTTTAGGAGTCTGAACCACTTCCCACTTAACCAAAGCCATGCCACTCTTTCCATCCTATTTACTCCATAGAATTTTCCTCTGTAAGGAGATCAGTTTCTCTGCAATAGCCTTTAACATCTTATACAGGCTCAGATAATAAACCGGTAAGCTATTTAACACAGATTTGATAAGTACCAATTTACTGGCCTTATTGAGAATCTTGGCCTTCTAGAGACTAAGCTTCTCCTCTACTTTGTCTATTACTGGCATCCACGTCTTAACCAACCTTGGGTTTGCTCCTAGCGAAATGCCCATATATTTAACTGGTAGATTGGCTTGCTTACAGCCCAACACACTACACATACGTCGTACCCACTGCTCATCACAGTTAACAGGAATCAAGCTAGATTTATCAAAGTTAATACATAAACCTGACATCAACTGAAAGCATCGAAGCAACCTCCTATAGTTCTTGATAGTATCTTCCTCAGGAGGGCAGAATAAAACATTATCATCTGCAAACTGTAGATGCGATAACTCAATATGATCTCTCCCAACCAACAACGGCGATATGCGACCGTTCCTTACAGCCTCTCCAATCATCCTATGTAGGACATCAACAACAAGTACAAAGAGAAATGGGGATAGAGGATCCCCTTGCCTCAGGCCCCTCTCCATCTTGAATGGCTTGAACGGCGAGCCATTTATCAACACTGACATAGAGCACGTGCTGACACACTCCATCATCCATCCCCTCCATCTATGACCAAATCCCATCTTCTGTAATACAAGGTCTACAAAACTCCACTTGACTCTATCATATGCTTTCTGAAAATCTAGCTTTATTATTGCCGCTTCCTTCTTCCTCTGTTTGATCCACTAAACCGTTTCGCATGCAATTAGAGCCCCGTCATGAATCTTCCGACCCTTAACAAAAGCACTCTGTGTCTTGCCTACTAGCCCTGGCATAACATTTCTCATTCTTCTAACCAGTATCTTCGATATTACCTTATATACACACCCCACCATGCTAATCGGACGCAGATCTTTGATTTTCTTAGCACCAGTAAACTTGGGTGCCAACGCCACCCATGTGACATTAGCATCAGGCGGCAACCTTGAAGATTAGAAAAAGCCCAATACCGCTGCCGTGAAATCCGAGCCTATATCAGTCCAACACTTCTTTATGAAGTTCATGTTGTAACCGTCACATCTTGGAGCCTTGGACGATTCACAATAATCCCACACTGCCTCTTTAACCTTTTCGGGTGACGATAGTAACTCTAAAGCAAGAGAATCTTCCTCGCTGATCCTTTCCACCAGACCATCTCTGAAGCCCACCTCAAGAGACCTCTCTTGATGATATAAGTCTTTATAAAACTCCCTGATGGTAATTTTAATCTTAGCTTGATTCCTTACCAATCTTCCATTAATAACTAACGTATCAATCCTATTATTTCTCCGTCTCACAGAAGCTAAGTTGTGGAAGTATCTCGTACTTTTATCCATGTCCTTTGCATGCCTCGACCTTGACATCTGCTTCCAATGTAATTCTTTCCTCACATACCATTTCCCGCAACAAGTAACTAACGCCTTTTTTCTTGCTTCCACCGTCCCATCATAACTCCCATTACCGACCATGTCATCAATCTTCTGAATCTCTTCCTCAAACTTCAAAATTTTCTTGTCCATATCACCAAAGTTGTCCTTATGCCATTTCCCCAAAGGAACCGTCAACGCCTTCAGTTTATCGGTGAATTGTACCTCTCCCAACCATTTCCATTCCTCCCTGACCATCCTTAAGAATCCTTCATGAGTAAACCATGAATCCAGACTTCGGAACGGCCTCGATCCATCTCTTAGCCTCTTCTCTTCTACTATGATAGGGTAGTGATCTGACAAACCCCGTGGACCGCCTCTCAAACGAGTCTCTGGAAATGCCTCCAGCCATTTCAAACTAACCAAAACTCGGTCAATACGGCTGCATGACTGTCCTCTAAACCATATAAACTTACGGTCTGAAATCGGCAGGTCTACCAAACCCATGTCGTGTATCCAATTCTTATAGTCTTGTGCCGACAAAGGTAAGCTTTCTAAGGCTCGCCTTTCTTCCACTTGTCTAATCTCGTTAAAGTCCCCCAGAAAACAACAGGCACCTGGACATAAACCACCTATGTAACTCAGCTCCTCCCACACAACACGTTTCTCATCTCTAGTGTGAGCACCATAAACCAAGAAAAACGCACAGTTAATAGAATTCTCTGTCAGTATCCCTTCAACACATAGCCATCGCTCACCTTTATAGCAATTTCCCATTTTAAAGAAACCATCATCCCACATTAGTAACAACCCACCAGATACACCATCAGACTCCACATACTCCCACTCCGCACAACCGTTCCTCCAAATTTTCAAAACATCAAACCTTGTCACTAACTGTCTTTTAGTCTCTACCAAACCTAACATATCTAACCTATGTTTTCTCTTAAGTTCTTTCACCATTCTCAACTTCCCATCACCCCTTAACCACCTACTATTCCATGAACTAATAATAATTTTAAATTATTATTGCACACTTTTTTGGTATTTTTGGGTTTGCTCTGTCTTGCTTTAGCCTTCTATTTTGTCAATCTTCTTTTTTGAGCAATCTCTTCATTCTATTCTTGGAGGATAGCCATAATGTCATCTTCTTCATTAAGCAGCATTGCTCCGGATTCTTTCGCTAGCTCCCATGTCTTCCGATTTTCCAGCAGTTGTTCATCCAAAGTTACATACTCATTGCTACTGTCCTCATCATCGTTGGCATGTTCTTGTTCCCCTTTATGGTTGTCTCTGTCAAAGTATCCCTCCTTCACATTTTGAACCGACGGATTTCTGTCACTAACCAAATTAATTCCCACACTTACCTTCGCTAAATCTGCATTACCACCAATTGTTACATGATAGGCATCATTACTGTGTCTGTCCACTTCATCGGCCCCTTGAACCTCCTCCAAAAGCGTCACTGCCCCCTCCACCCTGTCAGCCTATTTTTCCATCCCAGAAGCCCTTGCCACCACTGATTTAGCTACTGTTACAGACTTCCTCTCACCAGCGATGCTGATCATACCCGCCGTACAACCAGCGAGCAATGGGGTGCCATCAACCTCGGTCAGCCTCCGCCTCAAGTTTGTTCCTCCGACGGTCGCCGCGCAGCCTTCTTTTTCATCGCTCATGGAACCGTCGCACTTCTCCATGTCGTCCTCTTCCAACCTGTATACGTGGCTGCGCGCTTCATCACCTACAAAAAAATTATTTTGACAGCATAATGTTAAATTAATTTATTTTAAAACTAAATCTTTAAAATAATTAGACATATTAATATAAATTATTACCAATTTCCTTGCCTAACGAGAAATTGAAATTGCACCTTAACTTTATTAGAAATTTTCTTATATAATAAAAAATTAAGATGCATGCAATAAATTATCAATTTCTATGTTTAACCTAAAAATTGAATCCACTCTAAACATCATAAAGGATTCAAATTACAAAGGAGATTCAACAATTTTTTTTATATATACCAAAATAAATCATACAATAATATTTAAAATTCGTCCACACAAATTAAATCCAAACATGAGGAAAGAATAGACAAAAAAAAAGAAACCTCCGTCGAAATAATACTCACAATAATTTTCTAAAACTAAATTGAAGAAATAAATATCATTTATGTGCTTGAAAGTGTGACACTGCATTATTTGAGACAAAAACTGTATTACCCTTTATTTTGTTTATAATCTTGACTTCTCCAATAATAACTAAATTAAAAATTGTTTTATGTCAATTTCATGACAATATATATATATATATCATTACAAATCCTTTTAACGTATATGTCTCAAAAAAAATTTTATTTTATTATATATATTTATAAGCCAAAATAATTGAATTCCATAAACAAGCATTAAAATCCATGACTTTAATATGTACAAAACATAACTTCATCCCAAACATAACAGAAGAGAAAAAAAAATGAATCATAATTGTACTGTAATTGAATATGAGCAATGTGCATAGCTTCATATCCTAATAACATAATATAAGACATGGAGGAATGAAAGTGCCGCATAACAAGAAAGCAAGTAACAACATACATAGTGACTATATGCACATATCAATTGATCCAAATAAGAGAAAAGTATTGATCCAAAAGGCCAGTGTCAAGTAATAACTAAATCAAATAATAATTGAATTATTAATTATTGCTCACTAATAATCTAGTTATAGATGATTCTGATACTACATACTTGTTGAAAATTTTTAGAAATTTGTAACATAAGACTATCCATGTTAAATCATTGAAAAAAAATATTTGAATGCGAACGCATACCTGAATTCGTGAGCATGATTAGAAGAGTTTGGTTCTTTGATCTTTTTCAACCAAAGCTTTATGTATTTCTAATAGAACTGAATCATAACTTCTCTTATGGAAAAAAAGGCTACGGAGGAGGCTTTGACGTGTTGGGAACAAAATCCTAAAATTACTATTTATATTTGAGTGTTACACCCATTAAACCCTAAAATCCAAATAAAATAGTATCTCTGATTTTATTCTCATTTAATTCCAAATCAAAAATAATTATGACTTATTCAATTCAGAAATCACCATTATATAAATCATTTAATGTGAAATAGCATAATTTGTGATTATTATTATTATTATTATTATTATTATTATTATTATTATTATTATTATTATAAACAAATTAAAAAATTAATAATTTTTCAACATATTGTAAAGTTAGAGATTTTTTTGAAAATATTAGAATCTCTATAACAAAAGAGCATAAAATTCAATCTTTGTTGATTTTCAAAAAAAAAAAAAATCAAATTTTAATATAAGACAAATAAAAAGATACATATACAAAATTTGCGAAAAAGAATTTACCATTTACCTCTCCTAATTAAGAATAAACTACTATTTGTATCCATAAATTTTGCGAACGTTGTACTTATGAAAGATGGGTTCCGTGTGACAATAGTACCCAAATCTTGATTTTTTGTTGACTTTTTAAAAAAATTTCTAAATTACCCCTTTTATCTTCTTCACCCTGTATTCCTCTGGCCATGTTTTCGATCACACTCGGCAAGTTCAGAAGTTCATTCTCATCAATGTACTCTACCACCATCATTTCTCCTTGTTCTCCAATACTCAAACTGAAAGAAGATCCTTCAATAATAACGTTACCACCACCACAACCTTCTAGAGGATTTTGCGGTAGCCTAGTCTGAAGAAGACGGGAACAACAAGGGTAATGATGTTAAAGTTAATTTGGATTTGGAAAACAAATTGGGATTAAAGAAAGAGAGATGGGATTGAGGATAAAGGTTGGAGGAAGGCATCAGGTGTTAGGGTCTCGAGGAGATGGTGGCTGATGGTGGTGAGAAAGATGAAGGGTGAGGGTTGTGAAATTTAGAATTTGGAGAAGAAGATAGAAGAGGTAATTTGGAAATTTTATTAAAAAGTCAACAAAAAATTAGGATTTTGATATTATTATAGCACGAAACTCATCTTTTTTGGATACAACCTTAATTTTTTTGTTTGATGGGTATTTTTTTCTGTGTTCGCAAAATTTATGAATATAAGTAATCTAATTAACTTAACTTTTGATTCATAATTAGTTTCATCACATATTAAATTTTACCATTTGTATTAGTTTTCATTGGCATGAAAGGTATCTTTAATCATTATTAATAGGAAAAGTATAGGTAGACAATGAAAATATTAAACAATGTGAATAATGAATGTATCAGATGTTCATTTTATTAGGTGTGCGAATAGTTTTTCTAATATTAAAATTTAGGTGGGTAATTTGAAGATATAGTGTGTTTTTATTTTATTGATGGTTATTCATGTTGTTCAAAAAGTTATTAGTTACCTAACATTATTATTATTATTATTATTATTATTATTATTATTATTATTATTATTATTATTATTATTATTATTATTAAATTCTAATTTACAGATTATATAGCTTCTCAATCTAGAAATAAATTATTAGATAAATAGATAAAGATAATATTAAAGTTGATTGTCAGATAATGTCACCAGTCACCACAATAATGAACCTTCATCAAGTCATTAATTTAAAAATGTCTCGTACAACATGATTCTTGTTTATATGTACTGACTACTGAGTAATATTATTTTCGATAAGGGATAATGGATAATAGGATATGAAGATGATTATGATAAACTACAATACGTAGCGAATGGTGATGTGTGTGAGTTGGGGGTAAAAATAACTTCAGGTACAAACTGTTTTAAGAATTAAAATTTATTAATAGATTAGATATAAGTTTATAAATTAGTCTAGCTGATTTGTAAATCTGGATTTATTAAAATATAAATAATATATAAATAAACTTTTTATAATTTAAAAAATTATTTTATTATAAATATTTTTACATATTTTAAATATATACTTTAAACATGCACCAAAAATAATTTAAACATTTAGATAGTGTTATAAATATTTGAATGTAGTACATTATATAAATAATATTATAAAATATTATTTAAAAATATCTTTTTTGTAAAAAAGAAAATAGGCCTTCTAATAATTGTAGGTCAAATTTAGTACTGGAAAAATAATATATAATAAAAAAAATGACCAATTAACTACACTTAGTTATAGGCTAATTATGCAAGACTTTTTGAGATGACTTTTTTTATCGATATATACATGAAAAATTCTTTATTTTTCATAATAGGCACGAATGAAAATTTCTTCTAAATTGTGCATGGCCAATTCGCAACCCTCACTCACGAAATGGAAATAGGCACCATTTCATGCAAGGCGGCCACGAAATGGGTGCTGACATCTGACACACGCCATGGCAAGCTCACCAACCACGAAATGGAGCACTTCAAGGCTGACACACACGAGGTGATATAGAATAGTAGATATTTCATGGATTTCTAAATATCTGAGAACATGCAACCTATTTATTAATTAACTACAATCATTCAAAAATAGAAAAATATCATTTATGTTCAGTAATTTTTTAATTAAAATTAGTTTCACAATAAAATTAATTAACTCAAGATGATAAACCATTAACAACTCCTTCAATGTTATATTTGATTAATTGGTCAAGGGTCATATCAGATGGTGATGATAATGAGGACCTTGAACCATCCAAAACTCGGCTCATTTCAGAAACTATTGTGTAGGACAAGCCCCACGTATCACACATTGCTTGTTCAGATTGACGCAACCTGAACCGCCGGACCACAACAAAATAAATGACGGGGTTTAATATTTATTATAGGCGTCAGGTAACAGACAGTGGCACTTGATTGATAAATTTTATTTTTTCAAAGGAAAGTCTTTTTTTTGTTTGTTTGAATTAAAATCTCAGCATAGATGTTAATCCTTGTTGTTAATATATTTTTATCATGATAATCATTGTCTTCAAAATTCAAACTCTATATATCAGCTTCTAACATTTCAGCTAAATCATAGCATTTATACTCTTTTTTCTCTCAATCTAAGATTTCAGCTAAATCATAGCATTTATACTCTTTTTTCTCTCAATCGTAATTTTTTTTCTCTATGCTAGTTACACTTCTAGTTCTACGTGAGTCAACCATTTATAATAAAATTGTATAATATAATAATATAAATTTGTACTATACAGTATTTTTTATTATCATTGAAAATTTGATTCAAAATAATAAAATTATATAATCTAAAATTGTACTATTTAGAATTTTTTTATTGATGATTTGATTTCAAATAATAAAGTTATACAATGTAATAAAATTATAATATAATTTCAGTCGTGGAATGGACCAACTCGTGTGTGCTGTCAGTGAATTAGCCACTTCGTATGTGTCAGCTTTGAAGTGTTCTATTTCGTGGCTAGTGAGCTTGGCATTGCGTGTGCAGATGACAGTACCCATTTCGTAGCCACCTTGTATGAAATGGTATCTATTTCCATTTCGTAAGTGAAAATTACGAATTGACCATGCGTAATTTGAGAGGAGTTTTTATCCGTGTGTATTATAAGAAATAAAAATTTTTTTATGCACATATCAATAAAAAAACCTTTTTAAGATTGAATATGTAAATGTGACTTTTATATGTTTGATATGCGGTTGTATTTTCTTTTATTGTATCTTATGTCAAATTCTTTTTTATGTAACAATGATTAGTCTCAAATTTTTTTAGCTCATAAAAATCATATTATATTATAAAATTACTTACCTGAAATCAATATTAATAGATAGAAACACATAAATAATATGTCATATATAATATATCTCCAGTAAAAAAACTAAAATAAAATAAAGTAAGTTAGGTTAAAAAAAATAGGTTTTTTCGTGAAGCTATTATTAGTGCATTATTACCGGTGAATAACACATATTAAATATATGTGTCCATTTATCTTTTATATTGTATTTTATTAGGATAAAAGTAATTTAGTAAATATAAAATTTAGGATAATTCACATGAATAAATTGAATAGAGTTAAAAATTATATAGAAGTCCTAAACACAAATAAATTACACATCTGTGTTCGATTTACATCTCTATGTAAATCGAATAAAGTTAATTTGATTTATGTCGTTCTCATGTAAATCGAATCAAATGAATTCGATTTAGCATCAGCCATAGTAAGTCAACATATCTTATTTTAATTTATTGTTGGAGTAGCACATAACAGACTAAATTAATACAACTGAGTTCGACTTATAAGCTTATAGCAATAAGGGTAAATCAAATCAACTAAATTTGATTTACTTCAATACGTAACTGAATTTAAATCAAAATTAATTATTTCAATTTAAGATTAGTTGTCTCCTATAAATACAACCAGAATATTTACTCTTCATTAGAGTGGCACTCACAATGACTAATGATGATAGTTTTTTAGTTCTTGTACACTATAGAGAGAGGATTAAGGAAAAAACGAGAGAATAAAATTTACTAATAAGGATTCAATGAGTGTCTTTATCAAACCTTCTACAAGTATTGCTCAGCTAAAAAATACTATAATCCAAAAACTAGGAGTCCATGACATGAAATGGGTGAAAAAATTATTTTATAGGATTCAAATTTCTATTGTCCGAGATGGTGTGTAAAAGTATGAATCCTTTGTAATAGATAGTGAAGAAAATTTGTAAGTTTTGTTTCACTGTTGTCGTCAGTTTTCCGAGGTGAGAACCCATGAAATGTTGGCCAAGTTTGGAGATATGGTCTTTAGTTCAGAAGGATTGAATCAAAATCCTCAATCAGTAGTAATTCCAGGAGCCTCTAGTTAATGTCTATTGTTGCCTCTTCTTCTATGTCTATAATTTCACCCGAAGCAGTGTTGGTGGCATCTCAATCCTTCATAGTTGATCTAAAACCCGTTAATGACGGAGAAATTGGTGATAATTATTCTTTTGGTAAACTTGCGATAGCGATAACAAATATTTCTAGGATGATACCGGCTTTAAGGGGAGTGGAGAACTAGATCTTGTGGAAGATGTACTACGGGAGCAAGATGATGTGGAGCCTGCTATGATAGATGAGGATAGCGATGATGATCTAGGGAGGAGTATTCCAATTGGTCAAGGTGGACCATTGAGTTTTAGAATTCAGTAATATCTGCTGCACTTTTCGACTTTAAACCTGGAGGCCATGAAACAGCAAGGTTTTTCTAGACGTAGAATTGGGATTTGGTAGTAGAGATGGATAGGATACATAAACCTCAACTGAGTTTCAAGTTGGTCAACAGTTCCAGTTGCATCACTCTAAGTCCTTTCTTGCTTAAAGTTGGCTGATATCTCAACCACCTGTCATCCGATATATCAGGTCAATAATAGCAAGTTATAGAACGATTAGTAATTGACATAACACACTTAACAAACATAAGTACCTGAACGCCAATGGCCAATCAAATGCATCAAAATCAACAGGTCTGAAAGTAAAAAAATGCCAAAAGATTCATGACTTAACGATGTTCCTATTGGCAACATGACACAAGCATCGATATAACCATGTAAGAGTGACAGACTCCCAACTGTATTTGTCCAAGTCTTGCAAGCTAGTTACGTAAGGCAGCCATCCGGGTGACAAGTTTGGGACACGTCTTATCCTTATAATGTACGCCCTTGCAAATCTCCTAACAGTTTCCTCATCCGAATGGAGAAAGCTCATTGAAAGTCTCCTGAAACCACGAGTACTTCATCTGAACTTGTCAATGCAGTGTGCAGAAGGTAACATACCGAGTAGCTCCTCGAACCAAATCCAAGAGTTTGGCTGCCCTCAATAAATCTCTAAAAGTCTATCAAGAATCTACTCATGTAGTCACCATCGATTGGAAGACCTAGTTGATACGCCACATCTTGTAACATAATAGTTCACTCTCCGGATGACATATGAAATGTACACATCTTTGGACGCTATCTCTCCACAAAAGCACTAACTTGCGTCTCATCCAGCCTAAACCAGTGGTTGTTGAGCCTCGCAGAATGATATAATCCGACAATCTCTAGCTATGGTATGATCTAGTTGTCCAGGGTCATACTATGTTGCCTCTTTATATTGGTAATACATCGAGTTGATTATATAATAGTAAAAATTATTTTACTAAGAATCCTTAATAAATTTTACATAATTAACAAATAACTATATCAAATCCTCATAGAATCTACATTTATCTATCACTAGCATTTTTTATTTAAAATAACATCTAATTTAAGACAATTCTAAATCACTATTATCACTAATATTTCTAATTTAAAAATTTTAATAAAAATTTTTAAATCAGTACTCCAACTAATATTTATAAACTAATAATTTCAAGTTACTAACAGCTACTAATATTTCTAATCTAACATGAAGAAAAGAAATTTTATGTACTCACATCTTCATTGATGTTACCAATAATATGGACAACTTCGTTCAATCGGTAAATACGATTTAGGCCGTCCTCCATGACCGTAACTTTGAACTTTGTCACTTTTGCTCTGAAAACTCTCTCTCGCGTGTAGGGTTTGGAGGTGGGGAGAAGACTGTGAATGTAAATCGTATGAAGCTGATTCAAACCCTTATAGAAGAAGTCCATCAGTAAATCGAATTTATTTGTTTCGATTTATGTATTGAACTTTCTGGTAGTAAATCGAATTCAATAAAGTCGATTTATCTTTGCCAAATGCGTGATGCTATAATTTAAATATGATTAATTTGATTTAGTAGTGTTCTGACTCTTCCTCTAGTAAACTAATTTCGTTTAATTTGATTTATTATGTTCCTATCTAATTCAAATTTTATTAATTCGATTGACGTGTAAATAGAATAAATTTAGCTAACTTAATTCGACTTATATATAGATGTTCAGAATAAAGCGTGTAACTAATCAAAATATTTGCATAATTTTAAATGAGGTTTAATTTTTCAACATGAATTACCCTAAAATTTAGTTAATAGATAATAATATATATTTAAATATTTATATTTGTATTTATGTTTATATTTAACAATTATTAATTTTAATTTCATAAAAACATTTTAAATATTTCTCATTATTTTTATATAATTTTTAAATAAATTTTATATATCAACTTTATTAATAAAAATAAAAATAAAAATTAACGTTTTAGTTCATGTGTCGTTATTAATTAGTTTTTAAAATTATTTTTCTACAAAGAAACTACGGAAAGAAAAAAAAAGTTAAGGGGTCCCCACAATTCTTCTAATCAATTTCTGACAGCTTTGTGATATGCCTTGAAGTAACTTTGTGATATGTAGTTAAATAGTGCGTTTAGTTACTTTATTTATTTACCTTTTCATTTTGGACTTGAAGTAAAACTTTAATTTTTTTTTAGTTTTTTGAAATTCCAGAATATTACCGTGTGGAGTACGTATACTCGTATAGTATGTTTTCCAATTGCAACGGGTTCAACTGGCCCACCACAATTATTGTAAGTTATTTTTTGACCATCTATACATGTATGGAAGCAAAATAGAGCAACAGATTTATTTAGCAATAAATCAAATCTTCAGTCTTCTAGAATGATTCTTCCTAAGTTTCAGTCTAAAAAAAAGGTTTAAAAAAAAAACGAAAATTTCATATTATTTATAACTTGTAAATGCATGAACAATAAAAAATACTATGTACGAATAAAAAATTAATTCATAAATTAATTATTATATTATTTAAATTATTTTTAAAATATATAATACATATTAAAAAAAATAGAATTGTATTGATGAAATAACTCATTCTCTCTTTTTTTTGTCATCACTTTAGTTGAATTTATCATTATTAAGAAACCTACAGATCAGAGCATGTACATACACAAACACTAATATATATATATATATATATATTATAACATACGAATATTAATTTTTTTGTAAGATACGAAGATATAATATATATAATATATTAATATTAAAATATAAATTAATATTTTAAATAATTCTAGTATCTTTTTTAATTACATATATAAAATATTTAAAACAAATTTTAATTTTAATAATATATTATTTTTAAAC
This sequence comes from Arachis ipaensis, assembly GCF_059453495.1. NCBI lineage: Eukaryota > Viridiplantae > Streptophyta > Magnoliopsida > Fabales > Fabaceae > Arachis > Arachis ipaensis. Next base: position 116,643,692 of record NC_142444.1, on the reverse strand, counting down.
TCATTTTAAGAATATAGATTAAGAAAAATATTAAACATTAAGATGTGTCGTTTAAATATATTTAAAAAAGTTATTTTTATTTTTTATTAAAACACATTTATCCATAAAAGCACACATATTAAAATAATATCAAATAAGTAGTGTATCTAAGATATGTTAAACATAAACATATTAATATAATAAAATATCCATATTTTATAGACTAAAAGCTTTGATAATTTTTTTAATTCTACAACAAATATTTGATTTATCTAATAAATAAATATCATCCACAGCAGATTTATTCTCTTGGCCTTCTATGACTTAGTCTATCAAGCTTGAACTCAAAATCTTTAGTATAAGTATTGTTTTGGTTCCTAACATTGAAGGTCATAATCGAAATCATCTCTAACGTAATTTTTGATTTAGAATCATCTTTAACGTTTTTTTTGTATTAAAATCATCTTTTTAATTTTTTTCGGACAAAAATATCCTCACCACTACCAGCACAATTACCTCCTCTACTACCACCAACACCACCACCACCATCACCACCACCAACACCACCACCACCAACACTAATACCAACATTACCACCACCACCACCAACACCAAACCAAGAAACAGAAACAGATAACAAGGAAGCAGAAGTAAGAAAGCAGGAAAGCAAGAAAGCAGGAAAGCAAGAAAGCAGAAGCAAGATGCAGATGCAGAAAGCAATGTAGATGAGGCGGCGAGGCGGCGGCAGTGGCTTGCGTCTCCTCTCTCCCTCGCGATCTCCAGCGGCAACGGCCACGACGACGGCAACGGCGGCTCCAAGCTTCGCCGCCGCCGTCCCCTCCCCCTCCCCCTCCCCCTCTCCCCTTCCCCCCACCCTCGCGTCCTTTCCCCCCCCCCCCCACACGCGTTGTTTTATTTTTTTTAATTTTATAATTTTTTATTAAAGTAGGGATAGTTTAGGAATAAAATTAAAAATTTTATTAAAAATGACGATTTTAATACGAAAAGAAAACGTTAAGGATGATTCTAAATCGAAAATTACGTTGGGGACGGTTTCGATTTTGACCCTCAACGTTAGGGACTAAAACAATACTTATACCCAAAACCTTTCAATTAAATTTCTTCGTTTGCTTCTGTTTTACCACTCAAACAAAATCTTATTGGCCTAAAATAAATAAAAAGAAAAAAAATAAAATAACTTTTAATGCAAAATTAATTAAAATAATAAATATTTTATTCTTTTAGTAAATAAATATGTGTGCTTGAAGAAATGAAAATTTTTTAAGATGTATTTTTTGAAAAAAAAAATTACCAAATTCCTTTCCATCTTTTTTTTATATGAAAGGATATAATAAAAATATATACGGATATAGAGATAATACAAAGGATTTTTTTTTATCGTGATTTCAGCCACTCTAGGAGCTTCTTCATTGCACCACTGCTCTCCTCTTCTTCGATCGCGATTTCTTCTCTTCTCGGCAGCTACATGCACATCACTTCTCCTCTCTTCGATCGCACCATTGCATGCACCTCACTACTCCTCGCTTTCTTCTTTTCTCCGTGCTTTCCTCTCTTCTACTTCGATCGTGCACTTTACAAAAACTCTTCTCAGCGGCGTTTAATTTTGGTTCTTGTTATCTTAGAGTTTTAATTATATCTTAAGAAAAATTGCTGCTTATTGATTCAATAGAATCCACAAACTCGAATGATGTGGTTTGTGGTTTATTTACTTCGCATGTTAATTTTTTTATTATCCATTTTTTATTCCTAATTTAATTTTGAAGTTTTTATTATCTATATTTTAGGTTATTTCAAGCATATCAGAAAGGCCAATTACTCAGAGTGGAAGCAGATTCCAATCCCTTCAAGGTGCATCTCTTTATATCCATACTTGTAATATAATTTTTTTTAGTGCTTCCGAAATATTTTAAAAACATCATTGTGTTTCACGATATTTTAGTTGTTGCTACACTGCATTTTTTCTGGTCGAAGTTCTGAACTCACGTTTCAATTCATAAAATTCTAAATTATTTGAAGTAGCAATCTCTCTTTGTTGTTTTTGGTTTGTTCATTTTGCATGATAAGATTACATTATTTCCTTTCAATTTAAGAGCAATAGTTGCACTAAATCTTCATAGCTATAGAAATGAAAAAGACTCATAGGATAAACTCAAACTAGAATATTTGGAAAATATATTGTATTTATGTTGCCTGTCACCTTAATATAAGATTAGGTCGATAGGATGTACAAGTTTACATTGACTTAGCCTTGTCATTGTTAGCAATGTGAATAATTTCTCCCTTGCCACTACAAAAACAAAGAGGAAAAATTTCATCATATAAATCCATCTTATATTTTCATTTCTTGTACTTTGGTGATTATGCATCAACACTCAACAAAATTATTTTGACCCATGTCTTAATATAAGCTTAATGAGAATGTTACTTGTGTTTTTTTCAAAATTTAAGGATCTTCTTTTGAAAAGGATTTTTTTGTTGTTCTTTCAGAGAGGCTTTGTTGAAGTTGACTTGCTGATGGCCTTTTAAAAATATTTGGTTTAAAGCAATGATAACATGCACTATTTGTCATGGTTGAATTAATCTCTGCAAAGCACATTGCTCAGGTATTACTATTTATTAATGCTTTCATGGTGAAGTTCAGGGGTATTCCCGAATGCAAATGTGGACAGACCACTATGTTGTTGCTACTGGCTCATGCGATTCTGAAAATCTCATATTATGCTGCATTTGTGTTGACATGACAACCTTCAGTTTCTTCTTATATGTTGCTAATAAAATATGTCAACTTGTTGATTTCTTTTCTTCCTTTGTTGTTGTTGATTTTTTTCAGGCAGCAGCTATTCGATTAAAAGTAAGAGATGTTTGATTAATTTTATTATTATTGCTAAAATATTCTATTATCACTTTATTGATTTTTTTTAGCCACCTATGGAATTACTTTTGGAGTTGAGCATTAGCTCTAATCAATCATATGACTTTGTATCCTTGTTGAACGCAATGCAACAAAGTCACTATTTGAAAGAACAATAGTTTTATTTCTTTTGTAATAGATTTATTACATGTTGCAATGGAATTTTTACATTTTTTTCCGAGTAAAGTATTGTTTTTGTCCCCAATGTTTGGGATAAATCCTATTTGTGTCCCTAACGTTTAAATCGTCCTATTTGTATTCCTATTTGTGTCCCTAACATTTAAATCGTCCTATAATTGATAGTAGGATAACATTGAATCACTTTTATAAACGTTAAAGATACAAATAGGACAATTTAAACGTTAGGGACACAAATAGGACTTACCCCAAACGTTGAAGACAAAAATGATACTTTACTCTTTTTTTTCCTTTGTAATAGTTTTAATTTTGATTTTACATGTCGTTAGTGCCTTTGCACTCAACATTCTGTGTTATCTGAGATTCTGAGTTATTATTGGTTCATTCATGAAAAATAGAAATAGCAAGTTCTTTATTCATAGTATATAATCAAACATGCTTCAATAACCTATTTTAAAACTTGAGTATAATCAAACTCATTCGATATGATAATCAAACTCAGCACATAGCACGATATTATAAAAATATTATTATAAGATAAATTAGCCTTCTATCAAAATCACTAAAAACAAATCTAATTAACGAACTTTTAAATAGTTTGATGCTATAATCAGATAATCAAACTAGCTCCAAATTATTTTACAAAATCTGGTTATAATCAAACACATCTAAAATAATAATCAAATTCGAGAATGCAAATCAAATTTTAAACTCATGTTATAATTAGATTATAATCAAATACGGTTCAAATTATATTACAAAATTTGATTATAATCAAACATGTTCAAAGTAATAATCAAACTTGAGAAATAGAAATCAAAGTTCAAACTCATGTTATAATTAAACACACTTCAAATCAAATTTTAAAAATTCGGATATAATCAAATACATCAAAAATAATAATCAAATTCTAGAATCTAAATCAAAATTTAAGTTTATAACACACACGCATATATATATAAATCATAGAAATTAACATTTAACTTCTACTACTGTTTAGCATCCATTTCTCAAATCTCACCGTCATCATAACCAAAAAACATACACAAACATGCACTTTTGTCCTCATAAGATACTCTTATTGATAAGACCAATATACTAATCATTATCACTGAACAAAAATTAAAAATAATCACATAGTTAATAGTTCTAAATTGCAGCCTATAAATGACAAGCTTTGTTTTTTTTCCTTTTTGGTTCATCACTTTTCTTTCTAACAAGATGAAATTGCAAGCTATAAAGTAGAAATAAATATGCTTTCACAATATTAACTTTTAGGCTCTCTAGCCTTTTGGACAGACACTATCAACCACAATCCTAAGTTAATACAAAGATTATTAAGCTAATCAATATCTTAAGAGAATCTCATAATACACGCATCTATTCGAGTTAAATACTAGTTCTATTGTACAACTATAAAACAACACATAATTTTTAGACAGTGTCAAATTGTAGAGAGTCTGACTGTTTAACATTATATATGAGCTTTCTCATAGAGAAGAACTTGATCAAAGTAAAATATAAATTAAACTAAAATATAAATCAAATTTATAACCAAATTATAATCAAACATTGCTAAGGATATAAAATAATAACCTATTCTTGTTCATTATCGTGTAATCAAGTTAAAGAAGCTCAAAACAAAGAATAAAAAACACAAGGAGTAGAAGTTTTCCTTGCAGAATCAAACAAGGAAAATATCGTCGAAGAAGTTCGCGCCTGATATAACACTCTATCATCCTAAACTTTACCTCATGCCGTAAAGCAAAGGATAACAGAGCGTCACGACAATTCTAAGCTCATACAATAATATATATGGAAGGAAGTAATAATACTAGACGCCTGATCAAGAAATAAAGCTCAAAGACGTAGAAAATAGGATACAAAAGCGTGAAGCATCACACACGATAACTAAAGTGTAAAGATAAGAGAAGAATCATAGATACAAGATAAATAAGAGTATATATATATATATATATACACACACACACACACACAAAAGAGAACTAGACATAGCCTGCGAAATTTAGGCCGGATAGCTCAAACAGAATACAACAGAGTTTCTAAAGTAAAACAGCAACATCCTATCTCTTAAAGTAAGCCTCTAAGGCAACAAGTGCAATATACAAAAGTGAGAGAATACTAAAGCAAAATGAACAAAATACAAAAGATAAAAGTGATCCTCTGCTCATCACCATCTTGCAAACTCACCAAGATGATTTGCGACCTGCATCTGAAAAACAACAACAACATATGGTATGAGAACCGAAGGTTCTCAATATGGTAACAGTGTCCAATAGATAATATATAAGGTTCCGGGATGCCAAAGGCAATTCTAGAACTTCTCACATGCATAAGATTCAAACTTAAAGTAAACTTAAACCATAAAGGGTTATCTATCTTAAGAGATTTCTAACTAACATAAACACCATTGTCCCACAGCCTTCGCCAGCCTAACATCAATGTGATCCCATTGCCATTGTCCACCGAGCCTATTCAATTCTAGCAGAAAACACAGATAAATGCAAGAATGTAAAACACAGGTAATATACACTTACAGCAAGTAATTCATGAAGCAGGTAAGCATGTTATACATTTAGACATTGAATTTAGGTAAGTAAAGCAAGAAAATTCTTAGAAGATGCACATGATGAATGCATGTCCTATTGGCCGTAATATTATTTGTCGGATCAACTGCCAACCTGATACATCCCCTTGGAATGTCGCCTTTCGGTCATGAATAATTGGTACCCTAGGATATAGTGCCGGGCCAACTCTTGCGACTCGAAAGAATGCGAGCGGGATACTCAGCCTCAGACCTCACATCCTAACGTAAGCGAGATTAACCACCGTCCTTACGTCGGCGCCGCAACCTCAACAAGCGGGATTAACCACCGTCCTTGCCAGGTGCATAGCGACTTACCAAATCTCAGCATATCAATAGTATAAAACGAATCTAAGTGACCACTGCTCATATAGCACAAGTCCATTAATACTTATCTCATCAATCTCATCAACCACAATCATTTATCTGTCTCAATACATCATCATCTTAACACTCCACCAATTCACTCAAGTAATTCCATCCACAGTTCATCCCAAGCCTAAGTCACCGTCTCTAACTCATAACAGAAAATATCCACTTAAATTCACTCATTGTGTTCTCCCTTATTTTAAAGCATAAATACTAGATAGGAGATTTTAAACAAGTGTCGCAGAAGTTTACAAGCTTGCCAGGAAGGTAAAATAGTTAAAAATAGGGTTTTATTGAAAACAGGGCTTGTGCGTAGGCTAGAAGTGAGCCGAGCTGAGTCGAGTTAGACCAAGCTCAAGCTCGGCTCACGAAAATTGAGCTTGGCTCACGGCTCGACTCATTAACAATCGAGCTTATTTCTTAAGCTCAAGCTCGGCTCACCAAAAGCTCACTAGCTGGCTCGAGCTCACGAGCTGGCTCAAATAAGAGAAACATAAATACATAATCTATAATTTTATATCAATAAATTATAACTTATATATTTTTAAAAATATTTGAAAAGATCAATTTTATATATTATTTATCTATCAATAAATTATAAATTTTTTATTTATGTCCTATATTAAAAAATAAATATAAATATTAAATAATTAAGATTGTTATAATATATATATATATATATAATCGAGCCAGCTCACGAGTTAATGAGCTGAGCTTATCCAAGTTCAAGCTCGGCTCATTTAATTTATGAGCTCAATTTCAGGCTCATGCTTGGCTCACCAGCTCACGAGCTTAGCTTATCGAGCTATTAACGAGTCGAGCTCGAACTGGCTCATGAGCTGGCTTGACTCACTTCCAGCCCTACTTGTGCGTATGCATGGTGTGGTGCGTACGAACGCACCAGAATGATTTTTCGGCTTGTGCGTACGCATGGTAGTGTGCGTACACACTCACCAGAAGGACTTTCTTGGCCTGTGCGTACGCACACCCCCTCGTGCGTACGCACTAGTTGAAACACTCGCTCTGGCCCGTGAGTGCGCACAGGTTGTGTGCGTGGGCACACAAACCAGATTTTTAAGTTTTCTATAACATCACAGAATTCAGTTTTTTGACCTAACTTCCAACGTCCATAACTTTCTCTACAAAATTCTAATTTTACTCATCTTTATACCATTTTAAATCTCTCTTAACTATCTTTAATTTGAACTAAAGTTCACTCGAATCCAATCTTCGAGGGCCAAGTTATAACCCGCTAAAGTTGATTTAAAACACGATTTTACCAAATTTTACAAATTTTCTAGTTTTCCAAACTCACAAGTCTCATTTCATTTTAGCCATACCTAATTCCAATTTTATACATTCATGTACATTACCAATTACACTTCAATCATTGTCCAACCATACAACAACCAACCATTTTGTTCAAAATCACCAACTCTTACCACAATTCCTACTCATAAATTACCATCCTCACAATTATCAACCCAAACGTCAATTATACCACATTTGCACCATTCCAAACCATCAAAATCATTATTCATCAATCTATCACTATCAATTCTCATAAATCTCATCATTTATCCTCAACATCAATAACCATAAATATCATCAACAACATCATAAATCATCAATAATCATCATCAATTCAATCTTATCCTAAGGTTCACTAGCCTATGTTTCACGAAACATTACATATTAACTAAAGAAAACAGAAACCATACCTTGACCGATTTTTGCGCAACTCAAAATTACCAAAATTGACCTTCAAACAAGCTTCCAAGCACAAACAATCCACTAAACTCAATTCAAAAACTCCAAATTGCCAAAACCAACTCCAATAATCACAAATTTCAATCTAACATAATGTAATATACCAAAATCAATCCTAGGGTTCACAACATTATTAATTCACAAGGACAAAGAGTTTCTTTACCTTATCCAACAATGATTGGGGCACAAACTGACAATAGCCCAATGCCAGATACCACATAATCAACGAAAAACACAAAATCTACTCAATACCCAAACTTAAATTTCGAAATCTGTTAGGGCTGAAAAAAGGAGTATGGAACTCGAGTTCTTACTAGCAATGCTTAGCTAAAAATGATGGACTCGGCGAGAGTTTCGCGTGGCCGCAAACAACACATAAATCGGAGCACCGTAACTCAAGTTATGAGCAAAAGAAGAGAAAAATAAATAGTAACAATTGAGTCCCAGCACCCCTTAATCTCAAAATGATGGACAATGAGATGAAATGCTCATTAGGAAGCTTTTATATGTTGGGCTTGGGTCCAACTTGGATCCAGTCCAATTGCTTAGTGTTTTTGGCCCGTTTGGCCCAATTTTGGGCCAAAACCTTTAGAATTAGCGCCGGATTTTTAACTATAAATATTTTCTTAAATTTTTCTACAGTTTTATTTTCTCTCTCGCAGTATCGGACAGACTTAAGCCGATACTGCTGGCTAATTTACCGGTATGCGTTTCTATGCAATTTTTTGCAGAAAATTAGTGGAAAAATCTACTGGATTCAAATCTCCCCTTCAAATTTTCAAATTAAGATTTCTAAATTTTTGAACCTATTCCGAGCAATTAAATTTTTATTTCTACGTTAATTAATCGGTTAATAATCTCCGGTTCTTACACCTGAAACAGAAAGCACCGCGCCTGAGAGAGAAGAAGGAGAATCGCAACTGCGCTTGAGAGAGAGCGAAAGAGAATTGTGCCGTATCGGAAAGAGAGCGAAGGAGAATTGTGTCGAGAGAGAGAGAAGGATAATCGTGCCGCCGGAGAAAGAGAAAAGGAGAAACGCCACTTGAAAGTGAGAATGAGGAAGGCGAATTGCGTCTGAGAGTAAGAGTGAGAAAAGGAGAAAGAGAAAGATAAGTTTCAGTGCACGAAAAAAGTGAAAGTAAGAATTTAATTTTTAATTTTTGAATTTTATATTTATATACGTATACTAAAAATAGTGACTAAAGATGGTATGCATGTAGCACAATTGCTTTTATATACTACAAATATAGAGTTAGAATTAAATTTCTCAGGTTATATAAGCTGATGAAGAAAATTTGTACATATTAATAACATGTATACATGTGACAAAGATGAGGGGCCGGGGCCCCCGGGGGAACCTTTAATTTGGCTTTGCTATGAAATGTAGGAAAAGTATATAGTTGAATTTGTTGATATTCTACAAAATACTGTTGAAAATACAAATGGAGGTCATAACTTCATAAGCTCATAACAATCCTATTAACTATCGATGAACATGATAAATTGAGTAATTGACCATGACCCACAAGAGACTATAAATTTGAGAAGGGAAAAAATTAAAATAAATGGAGTCAGTGATCAGAACTTGGAAGAGAGAAGCGGGGGTGATGACTCGTGAGCGAATCAGTCACAGTCAGCCTCCTCCCTGAGGCATAGAAAAATTTGGGAAAAAGAACCATTTTGGTACGAACAGAGCAGAGGGTTTGTTAAGAAGCCAAGGCACTAAATACACATTATTATATTAGATTAAATCATTAAATTATAATATGTGAGCTTTTTCTAATGTCCTACTAATAATATTGTAATGTGATGGGTTCACTGTTTTCAACCTTTCTCAACCGCCACCACCAATCCTATGAGAAATGTAATGCTTCGCATGTGTCATGCATTCCAAGAAAAACGCACCTTCACTGTGAAAACTATGGCAACAGTGCTTGAAATTTATAGTCTTTTTCTTTTTTTTTTTTTAAACAGGGAGAATGGGTATGGGGGCATTACATTGATTTACTAGGTTTGTATAATAATAGTAAAATACAATAGTTATTTTTTTTTGTCTAATTTTCTTTTGAAGAAGCATATTGTTATGTTAACTCAGTAAAAATGGCATGAGTTAAGTTCCGCTGCTAGTAACTCTGTCACGGTCAAATTAACTGCCCATATTTTTGCTTCCCATTTTCACTGTGGGGCCGTGAATTTCATGATATACGGCCACTTATTGCTTTTACCACCTGTGTTAAACTCACACTTATTTGACCGTACCATTCAAACATAGTTAAATAAAAATAGTAACTATAATGCATGCACTTCACATATTTAGAATAATATTCAAATGATACAAAAATTGCACATTTATTCAAAACAATATCACTTTTCAAATTAATATTAGGATAAAATATTATTTTAATTCTCAAAAAATTTTAAATTTAATATTGTCATGTCATTAAATTTGACATAAATAATCATCAACAATCTAAAATCAAATAAAATGTTTTATATTGGTGATTGCTAATGAGTCGATTTAAGTTATAAACTGAAATTGAATGTATTAGTTATGTGAATTGTTTCGTGTAAATTTAATAATAAGATAATATTAAATTAATTTAAAATTTTTTAAGATTAAAATAAAATATTTAAAATTTAAGATTGAAATATGACGTCGTTGTAACCAAATTAAAAATTAACATTAAAGACTAAAATAATATTTTTTTTAATATCAATAAAACATTTTAGCTACAAAATAAAAAAAAAAAAGAGTTACTGTTGAAATTACTGTGACTTTTTTGGCTGTTATTCTTCACGGATTTGCTGCTTTTGTTCATTTCGAGATGCCACGGACCTTCCTTATTATGCCTCGTTTGCTGGCGTCACCAGGTACCACCAACCTCTTCTCTCATTCCCATTTCCCAGCCTTTGATAATGAAGCAGAATGCTCAAAGCTGTTACTCCTTATAAAAAACTGCAAATAATAATAATAATAATAATAATAATAATAATAATAATAATAATAATAATTTAATTTGATCTCATGAAAAGATGCGAAAACATTTTAAGAAAAGTCTCATCCTCCTTTGTCTCCTTTCAAGGGACCGAAGCATTGTAAGTTGTAACTCCTCTATAATGACATGCCACAAACCCATTAGGCCATTAGAGCATCAAAAAATTAAAAAGTAACCTCAGGTAAAAATAAAGCTTGATTCTGATTTCCGAAAGCACTCCCAGTTTCAGAGATTGCGATGATCACTAATATATATATATTTCATCAATCGTTGTAAAACTATGCATTGAGATTAATGCAGGATCAATGCATAGAATAATCTCAGATGCTTTGCAGATTTACTTTTTATAATTTTGTCAATAAATATTTACTCTTCTTTTCTTTTTCAGCTCTTTTATTACAGAGAATTGCTTCTTACAAGAGTCTCTTTTGCAAAGTAAACAGAAGGGGAAAACAGAGAAAAATTTTTGAAAAAAAAAATGTTGCTCTTATCCAAGTTTTTTGGTACTTTTCTTTTTTCCTTTTAATTAACCATTAAAAAAAAGGGAGAAAAGGGTGCAAAATTTTCTCCTATGGTTTATCCCTGAGAAGAGAGGCTAATCCGGTGACCACCTTGGTTCCTCTCTCAATACTCTTCACTCTCACCGCCGGCGGCTGCCACGTGGGCGTCTCCATCGTCGGTAGGCTCTTCTCACAGGAAACAGCCTTCGCCTCCGGCGACGATATCTTCTCGCCGAAGATCAGTTCAAACTCGCCACACTCACTCTCAGTCGCAGCGCCGTCGCTTAGATTCCTCGTCGCGTCTTCGATTGCGGAGGACGGAGGCGGCGTCGGCGGCAGAGGACGACTCGCCCTAGTGCAGGAACTGGAGAGCCACTTGGCGAGCATGTACTCCGCCTTCCTCCACGGCGGAACGTGCATACCTTTCTTCTTCAAGCTCTGCTTCGCCGCCTCCGACACGGCGGCGACGATCTGACAGAGACGATCGGATTTTCCGACGAAGATGTACGGCAAAGACTGAAGCATCGCCTTATAGGTCCCCGTCGATCGAGCAATCTCGAACTCAGATCGGAAATCGATGTCAATTATCAATCTCTCACCTTCCACAATCGCATCGATGTATTCATATTCACCTGAATCAGAAAAGCCAGAACATTACATTCAGTTCTATTTCTCCACAATCAGTTTCCGTTTTCAATTGAAAATATCCGCTCGTTATTGTTATTATTTTGAGAGGAGAGGAAAATTAGGGGGAAGAAATGGTACCAGCGGGATATGATACGGTTTTTTCCCATTTGGATTTGCACACGGAAGAATCGTAGCCGAGAGAGGCAAGGCTTTCCGTAACGATCTTTCTCAAATCGTCTTTTCGTTTGAAGACCTTGCTATTCTTCTCAACGATCTTTGAAGTGTCAGCTAAAAGGTTTCGCTCCACAACACTAGCGCAAGGAATCAGACTCTGTAATAAGCGCAAAAGGAAAATAATAATCGATTAATGGAGCGTTTGGACACTGAGAAAACGCGACAAAATTAAAGTTCTGAACTCGCTGGATATATACTACCCTAAGCTTCAGTCGTTGGGAGTTTACCTTGAGAGCGTCGCTGGCGTCCCCGAATGAACCGGAGTTGATTGATTCACCGAACACGTCCAGTTCCTCGTCGGAGCTATCGCTGTTGTTGTTGCCGTTGAAGCAGTTGCAGCGGTTGCGGCCGCATTTCGCTGCTGCCGGCTTCTCGCTACTGTCTTCGATGAAGCTCTGAACCATTTTCGCCAAGCAAACGGAGCTAGGCTCGAACTCCGTCGCCGTACCTTCCGCGGCCGACTCTCTGATGGAAGGAGGAGCTTCGCCGGCCGCGGCGATGACTTGTTTCTCCGACGAGGAGGAGTTTCTCAACACGCTCGATAACTGCCGGTCGAACACGAACAGCCTCTTAAGCCGCAACTTCAAAACCGGCTTGACGGCGTCGTTTCGAACCACCACCGCTTCCTTCAGCTTCTGAGAATCGATGTCAATAGGTTGGATCTTCATCGGAGGCATGGCTAAGAAAAGCAATAGAAAAGACAAAATGGTAGAAAAGAAATCTCTGAAAAATTCTCACTCTCTATATACAACTACTCTATCGTGTTTGTTCCATTTTCAGAGAAGAAGTATGGAATCACTTCTAGACTAAGCGAGTAGAGAAGACGAAGGAGGTGAAGAAGTGTTTTTCGAGGTCAAGGTTTTCGTGGAAAACATGGCGGCGATGATCGGAGAAACGTGCATTGTTCAACTGGAAGGAAGAAGAAATCGCCGGAATGTTCATCTCTCCGGCGAGTTCACCGTCAGAAGCAGGTGAAAATGTTTTTATTTGTGTTTTTTTTATTCTTTTTTGGTTTTTTGACGCTTTGGATTAGGTGAGTGGGTTTGAGGTCAGGGTATTTATAGCGAAGATGGAAGAGTTGCTGACTAGGACTGTTAGTGCCAGGTGGTGTCCAACGTGGCGGAGATGATCTGGGCAGTGAGGAGCGTTTATGTTGGTGACGCGTGGTGGAGATGTTTATCGTGCGCTATACGCATTGGTTTTTTGGGGGAGTGGGAAAATTACGTTGGTGACCTCAGAAATGGCATGGAATTTCGGGTAGATGCCCTCGTGTTCCGGTAATGTCGAAAACCACCCACGCTTGTACACAGTGATCGTGGCCATTGTGCATTACGTGATTTTGTTGTTTTTAGTAATGGTAGTGAGCATTTTTATTTTATTTTTATGTTTCCTGGGGGTTTAATTTTAACCCCAATATTCAATTCAAAAAAAAAAAAAAAGAAAAATCCAATATTCAATTGTTATTTTGGAATTTTAAAATAAGAATGGAGAAAAGAAGATCAAAAGCTGAGAAGAAAAATGGAAACGCGTGATGTGAGATGAGATTTTGGTGGGATGTATGGCTAGGCCATGCTGTTTAGGATGTACCATCCTACTATCTTCTGGTTATGGACAGGACACATGGCGGTTGATTGTGTGCCTAAAGAGTAAAGGCATTGAAATAAAATTATTAGCAAAAACTAGTAAATAGTAGTCGAAAGTCTATGGTTGTGTTTGGTTTTGCATTAGAAGGAAGAGAAGCACGTTTTTTTTTTTGTGACTGAAATAAATTAAAAAAAAGCAAATAAAATAAGAAACTGCTTAAATAGAGGGACAGTTCCATTTAAGACTACTCTTAAACTCCTCCCAAGGTGAAAGAAGCTCCACATGCAAAAGTTGTAACTTCATTGTCATCTTTGCCATAGTATCTGCCACCGAGTTTGCATTTCTCATAATCAAACGAAAGTCAACCCGCCAATTCCAATGCATGATATCTGTTATTTTGAGCACCAGTGGATCAATAAACCCAAAACCATCTTGAGTAACAAGATTAAATGCTTCCACACAATCCGTCTCACAAATAACATCTCGTTGACCCACATCCCAAGCTAAGAGATATCCTCTCCAAATAGCAAACAATTTTCCTTGAAGAATACTATTACTCTCAATCATTCCCAAACACCCCCTTTGCCAGCTTCCATTACAATCTCTAATAACACAAGCAAAATCAACACTATCACCCGAACCAAAATAACTAGCATCACAATTAATCTTAAAAGTACCAATAGATGGGGGATTCCAAAAACCATTTAGAGTAGAGGGAAGGGACATACGTTGTAATTCAAAAATATTCCTAAGCTCCTTTTCTGAAGTTAATGCCAGACAAATCACTTTTTTCGGAGGCCAAGTTTCATGGGGATTAAAGATGTTATTATTCCTTGCTCGCCATATCCACCAAAGTCCCGAAAAGAACTTGAACGGATGCTCTCTGCTATGATACAAGAACCAGTTCTTCAAATCCAAAGGATGACAATAAATATCCAACCTATGCCAGACAAGCTGAGTTTTTGGACAATCCCGAATACAATGTAAAACCGATTCCTGGCTAGAAAGACATATTGGACACCTATCCGATGACGACATCCCTCTTCTAAAGCAAAAATTTGCAGTAGGAAGAGCCTCCTTAAGACACAACCAAGCCAAAAACTTATGCTTTTCCGGAACAAGTTGACGCCAAAGCCAAAGCCAATTCTCCCGCTCCTCCCAACCAAACAGCTGCTTACACAACCACAAGTAACCATTGCGTGAGTCATAGCCTTTGGCAGCAGACCCACTCCAATACCAACCCACTTCCGGACCTGCTTGTTCATCTGGATTGTAAGAGAGAATATTATCTTTCAAATTTTGAGATAAAGGAGAATAAAGAGTATCCAAATGTCACCTACCAACCGACCAAATATCCTGTATCCGGAGATTCGAATCAGAAATGTGAACATAATTCATCTCATTAGATAACCGTCCTTCTCTCCTCCAGCTAGAAAACCAAAAATTCTGGTTCAAATCTCCAATACACCAAGCAAACCCATCCTTCAACACTTCTCAAGCCTTGCAAAGACACTTCCAAATGGGAGAGTCCTTGTTCTTAGGATAACTAAAACAGTCATATAGAGATGATCGGTATTTGGCATCCAACAATTGGACCCATAGCTTGTTTGGCTGCTGGAAAAAAGTCCAAACTAGCTTCCCAAGAAGAGCAATATTTACACAATAAGGATCTCTAATCCCCAAACCTCCATATTTTTTTGGAGTAACCAGTACCTTCCAACTAACAAGATTCAATCCTCTTCCATCAACTTGTCCTTTCCAAAGAAAATTCCTCATCATAGACTCCAATTTACTAATGATTCCTTTGGGAAAAATAGAGACCTGCATCTGGTACGTGGGAATAGCAGCAGCAACAGAATTAACCAAGCAGAGCCTACCAGCCCGATTGAGTAAACTTTCTTTCCAGCTTGCTAGCCTACTCCGAATCTTATCCAGGACACCATTAAAAGCTGAACGAGTCACCCTAGAATGGCTAAGGGTAACTCCAAGATACTTGCCCAAGTCCTGGACAAATCTGATAGAGGATACCCCAGTAAAAACCTCTTTCCTTGTTGCAAAGACATTCTTGGAGCAAAGCGCTTTAGACTTCTCGATATTAATCTTCATCCCAGATGCTTTGCAAAAAGTCTCTAAAACCAACATCACATTTTGCACTTGTCTCTTTGTAGCTTTACAGAACAGAAACAAGTCATCCGCAAACATTAAGTGGGATATTCTTGGTCCCCCTCTAGAAATAGCAACCGGCTCCCACAAGCCCAAATCAACCTGATGACTAATAAAGCATGCCAATCGCTCCATACCCAACACAAAAAGATAGGGTGACATAGGGTCTCCTTGTCTAAGACCTCGGCTATGAGTAAAGCCATTCAGACGACTCACATTCCAAAGAATAGATAAGGAAGAAGCAGTGACACAATTCATAATCAAATTAAGTGTAGGAATAGGAAAACCAAAGCTTTTAAGGGTATGAGCTAAAAACCTCCAGTCAACTCTGTCATAAGCTTTCTCCAGATCAATCTTAAAGGCCAGTGTGCATTTCTTTGATTTAGTCTTCTTCATAAAGTGGAGGACTTCTTGAGCAATAATGATGTTTTCAAGAGTTCCTCGTCCCGGAATAAATCCTCCTTGAAGCGGGCCAACAATCTCCGCAAGATGAGGACGAAGCCTATTAACAAGGACTTTCGTGATGATCTTGTAAACTACATTGCAGAGACTAATCGGCCTGAAATCTTTCATAGATACCGGTGATTCAACCTTTGGAATGAGAACCAGTAAAGTCTCCAACATTCTCGGATCAAGAGGAACACCAGAGAATGCCTGCTTAACCATCTTCCAAACATCAAGACCAATGATCTCCCAATATTCTTTGAAGAAGAAAGCTTGAAACCCATCAGGACCCGGAGCTTTAAAAGAGTTCATGTGAAAAACAGCTGCTTTGACTTCCTCCATAGTAACTGGTGCCGTAAGGTTATTGCAAGCTTCCTCATTCAGAGAAGGAAGAGGCACATCACCAAGGCAACCCAAATCAACATCATCCAAATGACAGAATAAGCTTTTATAGAAAGACTCTGCTTCTTGACTCAGAACCTCTGGATCAGTTTCCCACACTCCATCCTTGAGAAAAAGGCCATGAATCTTATTATGCTTCCTTCGCGCAAGAGTTTGAATATGAAAGAATCTTGTATTCCTATCCCCGAACCTTACCCACTGCTCTCTGGACTTTTGGAACCATAGGAGCTCTTCTTGTACTAGAGTATTATTATAATCATCAAGCAACTGTTGCTCTTTCTGACGCAAATAAATACTATCCACCACTTCCAAACGCTTTTGTAAATAATTAATCTGCTGCTCTAATTCACATTTTTAACAAATACCTTCGAGTTAAACTCTAGTGAATTCTTCTGTACTTCCGAAAGCTTGCCATGAATTCCTCTATTACCAGACCACCATGACTGGTTCACAATATCCCTATACCCAGGATGAGTAGCCCAAGCAGCAACAAATTGGAAAGGTCGATTTTCTTTAGGCTGAGGACGACCTTTACAACGCACCAGAATAGGGCAATGATCAGACTGAAGCCTATTTAAAACTTCTGCATAAGCCTCTGGAAAGATAGATAACCAACTACTATTTATACAGACTCGATCAAGCTTTTTTGCCACGTCAACATAATTTTTCACCCTCCTGTACCAAGAAAACCGCCTCCCAATAGTCTTCAGATCAAACAAACCACTATCCCCTAATGAAGTAGCAAACATGTCGGCTCTTTGATGAGAAAATTGACAGCCCTTAGATTCATGAGAAAATTTGACTTCATTAAAATCACCAAGAACAATCCAAGGTCCTTGAAAAACCATGGATTGTGCAACAAGATAATCCCAAAGGAGAACCCTTTTATTAAATTGAGGACTGCCATAAATACCACTACACCTCCAAATTAAATTATCAAAGTGAACTTCAACAGTAACACCCTGATCAAAAGCATCAATGAACTTACAACAAACACCCTTCATAGAGGATAGAAACCAAATACCTCCCTTATGCTCCTCTGCTTCTACCATACCAACAGAGTGATACTCCAACCTTTCCCAAAATAATTTTAAATGCTGAAAAGGGGAGTGAGTTTCAACCACAATAAAGAAAACAGGTCTAAATTTCCTAACAAGTTCCTTACAATGCACCCGGACTAACTTATTAGAAGCACCCCTAATATTCCAAACAATCATATTTAAACTATCCATAAATAATAGGGACAGAATAAATAAGAACATAAAATCTAAACAGAGTCATCAACCTCAATAGGTGGTTTGTCCTGCGGTACTGGCACACTCTGATCCTCAATAATTGCCACCTTTGGACCTCCTGACACTGCACCTGCCATGCTTCCATCTACTAAGGTTTCCTCTGTTGTGCCACCATTTTTATCAACTGGCGAGTTCTGCAAGGAGGAAGGCCGAGGACGCTTCCGTAGAGAGATTCCACGACGTGCAGGAGTTCTGCGCGATGGAGATGGCGCAATTTCATATTTTTCTCGCTTCCCCATCCTAATGCCAATTGATTTGCCTCCATCACCATGCAAATTGGGCCTTGGAACCCTTCTCGAACCAAACTTGTGCTGCTTTCCATCTTGGTCCTTCAAACCTGATGACTGGCCCATTGTGAATTTTTCCTTACGCAGCACTTGTTGCCAGCCCTCTCCATCATCCATGCATGCCTCATTAACATGACCATCAGGCACGTGAGGAGCCAATGATTCCGTAACTACATCCTTCCCTTTAACAACTCCTAATTTCTCACCCAAATTACGAGGATTCTCACCCAAATCACGAGCTTTTGATTCAGCCTCTTGTTGAATCTCATGATTGTTGTGTGGCACTAATGTCGGGGCTTCATTATTTTTTTCATCACCAAAGGAATTTTCGTTTCCTTCCAAGGACTCCTTCTCCATGCACAATGATTTATCATGCCCATACCGTGCACAAGTAGTACAAATCAACTGTAAACTCTCGTACTCCACTTCATAAGTCACACACTCCACTATAATATGTTTGATTACAGGCAACTCAAGATTAATTTGAACACAAGCTCGAGCATATTTTCCTCTTTCTGCAAGCTTAGTAGCCAAATCTACTTTCACCGGAATCCCTATTGCAGAAGCAATTCGCAGCATTGCTTGTTCCTGGTAGCACCAAATTGGAAGTCCCGAGACTCGAATCCATACTAGCGTTGATCCAAAGGATTTTTTGCATGGCCTAAAATCCACATCCCATGGCTTTACTGCAACATAGTGACCGTCTATCAACCACGGGCCATCAAGAATGACTTTCTCACGATCCGCAGCAATATCAAATTTAACCAAAAAATATCCAAACCCCACATCCAACAAATCAAACCCTCCTTTGATGCGCCATACTATCCGAAGCTTATGCATGAGAGCCGTGTAGCCATAATGCTTATCCAGCACCTTGATCACGATGGCTTCCTTGTAAGGTTCAGCTAGACAGCTCTTTGCCTCCTTGGTAAAACTGACACTTGGTGGACGAGAATCACCTTGCTTACCTGTCACCGTCGCGATACCATCCCCAGATAAAGACTCTACTAATGCAAAGGCCTTAGACTTTTCTGCACTAATGACTTTATCTCTAAAAGAGACCTGGATGACTTTTCTAACCCTTCTCGAGAAGAACCCTCCTTAACATCGGATACACACCCACCCACGCTCTCCTTCTTATCTCTTCCGATGGCATGGCCATCTTCCTCACCGTGTTTCACCCTCAACCGCTCACCCCCGCTCTCTCCTTCTCTCATTCTCCTTGAGTACGTGGAAGAGAAGCACGTTTGAGTGTATTGAACGCTTCCTTTTTTGTTTGGATGTTTTTTTTTCTTTAAACGCTAACGTTATTTTAGGTTCTTAACGTGGGTTTATAAAAAGCTAGAAATTGTAACTTCTGGATTTAGATAATCACGTTAGGATTGAATTTATTTTGTTTTATCAATTCTATTCTTTACTTTCCTACTTGTAGTCCCTTTAGTATTTAAATATTTCAAATATATAATTATATTTTTTTATTAAATTTTTATTTTTGATTTTGTATAAAAAATATTTTTGTTTGGCTTTGTTAAAATTTGTAAGTGTAATTCTTGTATATTAATTTATTATTATAATTTTGTTATAATATAAATTATTGATCCCATTAAAAAGAACAAAATAAATAAAAAACTAATTATAACTAAGAATAAAGTCATGAATAATTAAAATTTATAGTTTAAAATAGTATTAAATAAAAGAATATTGAGAATATTAAAAAAATTATAAGTAATATAATTTAATAAAGTATATTTTGATATATTTTTTATATATTATTTTTGCTTTTGATATAAAAATATATTTTATCAATTTTTATATATTATTTTTATTTTAGTAAGTAAATATTAATTTTATTATAAAATTAATTAATAATATTTATTTAAATATCTAAATTAAAATGATAGAATAATATAAAAAATTTATTTAACTTGATGTCTATTTTAGTAATTTTTTATCTAAAAGTAATTTTGAGTAGTGTAATCCAAATAATATTTACTTTACTATAATTTATTTTGATATAAAGATTACCAAACATAAATCACTTTAACACAAACTTACTTTTCATCAAAATCAAGTTTGCAAAATCAATTTTATGCAAACTCCCGTTTACAAACTGAAATCTAAACACACACTATATCATCAATATAAACGATAAATAATATTATGTAAACAACAAATAAATTTTTGAATAATTTAAAATATGAAAAAAAATAAAAAATTATAATATTATTTTTATAAGACAAATAATTTTTGTATTTAACGGATAACTTATTTATTTGAATCGAATTTTTTCTACAACTATTTGGATAACTATATACAAAAATCAAAATAAAATTAGATCTTTAGATTTTTTTTAATTTTTTAAACATTTTGATCATTCACAAAAATAATATTAAAAAATATATTTTAAAAATAAAAATATTTTAATTTTTAGTAATATTTACAAAAAATTATATTAAAATGTGATGGGTAAAATTCTTTTAAAAATATATATTTAAGATTTGGCTATTTATTACGTTTATATATTTTAAAGATTTATTTTTTATTCGTATTTTTTAAGATTATTTTTATCAACAATTTAAATATTCAGATATCATTTTGGTGGTATATCCAAATGATTATGATTTCATTATCCTACTAGGATTTAAGAATATTGGTAAAATGAAGAAAAACTTAGTTCATATTATATTTCTAAAATTTTATTTGTTATTTTAATTTAAAAGAAATTAATTTTTTTAGTTTATTAATTTTTTATTTTAAAAAAAATAATTTTTATTTGAACTTTCCTAAAATTATATATAATTTATCCAAACACACTTTTAGTCTATTAAAAAACTCTTACTGCGAATTTGGGTTGAAATTTGTAAGTGAGAATTTGCATAAAATTATTTTTTAAATTTTAATTTTGATTAAAATAAATTAATACTAATATAGTTTATTTTTAACAATTTTTATATTAAAATAAATTATAATAATTTTAACAGTTACTCCCTAGGAAGGATATATATGGGCCAAATTAAGTCAGTCATATTTAAACCAATCTAAATATAATATATTTATTTTCAAAATTCGAGCTTAATTCTAAATTAAATAGATAAAAATTGGATAAGTGATAAACCACTATTTTATGGTTTATCTTGTGTTCAATTGAGTGGATTTTATCAATCTTTCATACACTTGTTCATACAAAATGCATGTTTTACATTCTCCTTCCTGATTTTGTGCTATGATTGAAAACATGCTTCTTTGGTCTTATATTTGCTAATATTAATCTTCTCTTATTACCATTCGATGCCTTGATATGTGCGTTAAGTGATTTCAGAGATTACAGGGCAGTAATGACTCAGAGGATGGAAAGGAAGCATGCAAAAGTGGAAGGAATACAAGAAATTGAAGGAACTGCAAAGCTGTCAGCCTGACCCTCTCGCACTAAATCAATCATAACTTGAGCTACAGAGGTCCAAATGAGGCGGTTCCAGTTGCGTTGGAAAGCTAACGTCTGGGGATTCGACTTGATATATAATTTGTCATAGTGGCCGTACAGTTAAGCGACGCGAACGTGTGCTCCACGCGGACGCGTCGTAGTGACGAAAATCAGCGTAGCAGATTTCGCCCCCAGCGATTTTTGGGCTGTTTTTGGTCCAGTTTTTGGCCCAGAAAATACAGATTAGAGGCTATAAAGCAGGAAAATCCATTCATTCATGGGAGGACTTAGATATTCACACAATTTTAGGATTTAGATGTAGTTTTAGAGAGAGAGAGGCTCTCTCCTCTCTCTTAGGATTTAGGACTAAGATTTCTCTTATTTTAGGATTGCTTCTACAATCACAGGTTTAAAGTTCCTTTAATTTATTTTCTGTTTTTATTTATTTCAATGCTTTTACTTGTTAATGTTCCTAAATTGGCTTATGACCTTTTCATGTTAAGATTTGAATATTCTATTTAATATTATTTGAGGTATTTCAAACTTATGATTGCTTTCTTTAATTTATGTATCCAAATTATTTTCATTCAAGTAGATTTTCTTCCCTTTTGGCTTTGGTTGAGTAATTAGCAACACTTGAGTTATCAAACTCAGCTGTTGATTGAAATTGGAATTCTTTGCTGGTTAATTTGTACTCCAATAACTCTAGTCTTTCCATAGGAGTTGACTAGGACTTGAGGATCAAATTAATTTGTCCACTTGACTTTCTTTTGTTTAGCAAAGGTTAATTAAAAGTGGGAGCAGAATCCAATTCTCTTCACACCTGATAAGGATAACTAGGATAGGACGTCCAGTTCTTATACCTTGCCAAGAGATTTTATTATTATTAATTTATTTTTCCTGTCATTTAAATTACTTGTTCCTTATTTAAAAAAAAAACTCAAAAACATATCTTTTTACATAACCAATAATAAATCATACCTCCCTGTAATTTCTTGAGAAGACAACCCGAGGTTTGAATACTTCGGTGATTATTATTTTATTAGGTTTTGTTACTTGTGATAACCAAACTTTTGTAAGAAAGGAATTCTTGTCGGTTTAGAAGCTATACTACCAACGCGAATTTAATTGTGAAAATTCTAGATCGCACTAGAGTTTTGTTCTTCAAAATGGCGCCGTTGCCGGGGAATTGCAAACGTGTGTCTTATTATTGGTTATTGTAAATATTTACTTTTAAATTAATTTTTTTTGGAAAAAAAATTCAGATTTTTATTTTAAAATTTTTTATCTTATCTTATCTTAGTTTTAAATTTCAAAATTCAAATCTTTTCAAAAATCATATCTTTTTCAAAATCTTATCTTATCTTATTTCAAAAAATCAAATTTCAAATTTCAAAATTCAAAATTCAAATTTCAAAATTTAAATTTAAAATTTTAAAAATCAAACCTTTTCAAAATTTAAATCTTTATCTTATATTGTTGACTTTTTCAAAATTCAAATTTCAAAATTTAAAATTCAAAATTTAATTTTCAAATTAAAAAATTTAAATTTCAAAACCTTTTAATTTAAAAATTTATCTTCTCTTACCTAACTTATCTTATCTTTTCTAATCTTAAATTCAAATCTTTTTCAAACCTTTTCTCTTATTTTATTTTATTTTTCTTTTCTTGTTTATTTATTTTTGTTTTTAATTTTTATTAGTTACTATGAGTTCTCACCCCCGTCGCTTTGAGTTTGGTTCTAATATTGTTGAAAGAAATGGAAGCTATAACAGGAACATGCATCAAGGTCAAAACAAATCAAAGATGGAAGGAGTCACGAGGATCTGATCAACCCTTTCGGCAACAAAACTTTCCAAGATACCATGGACAACGATCATTCTACAATGCATGCCAAGACAATAGTTATGGTGGACCCCTTCGTGACAAACCACCTCCACCTAATTACTATGGTCAAGAGCCATTCCGAGGTGCATACCAAGATGATAGATATGGTGGACCCCCTTGTAGTTACCAGCAAGCTACATCATATGCCAATGAACCACCTCCTCAAAATACCTTTGAACCACCAAACTCACAAGCCCCTTTACACCATTCACCTCCACGTGACCCTAACCCACATCAACCACACCAACCACCATATGAACCACACCCAGAACCACCACCTCAATATTCACCATCTCCATTAGATAACAACACACTCATATCTAATATCATTGGTCTCACCTCTATACTCCAAAATCTTATATCCCGTATAAACCAATCCTCTACCTCTAATATTCAACCCTCAAGCTTCAGTGTGCTTCTTTTTCAACCACATAATAATCTTCCCATCCCATCACCACCCTCCATGGAAGAGCACCCACATCCATCAATCCAAGAGCAAGATGATCCCAATTATGATATGGAACAAGAAAGAAGGAATCATCTTCGCGAATCCATACTTCATAAGAAGCTAGAGGAGGCCCTACGGATGAAGGTAGTATAAACCCTTGAAGTCGAAGGAGTGGTTGAAGAATTAGTGAAGAAAGACATCAAGGAGGAGTCTGATCTTGTCTTAGAGCAAGAGGAGGCCCAAAAGGTGAAGGTGGAAGAGACCCTTGCAGATGAAGGAATAGTTGAAAAGAGCTATCATGGAAAGGAAATCATCAAGGATGAGTACGATTTTATACTAAAATAACTGGACCAAGCAGCAATTATTGAAGAAGAAGAAGAGGTTGAAGACTTGGGAGATGCAGAACCTCCGTGGAAAAGTCCAGTCATAGAACCTCCTTCCAAGACATTTGAATTTGATGCCAAAGCGGGTGTACAACCTCCAAGGCATATCATGGCTAAAGACTTTGAAGAGGTTGATCAAGAGATGGAGATTAAAGAAGAAGAAGCACAACCTCCCATGCCCTTGGTGAACAATGAAGAAGAGATCAAATTGGAAGAAAGCTACCAAGAGGAAGAGGTTGATATTGAAGAAGCTTGCAAAGAGGTGGAAGTTATCAAAGAAGAGCCCAAGGAAATGGAGCTGGAAATCACCTTGCCAAATCTATTGGAGACCTCTCCCCCAAAGCCATCACCATCCATCCCTTTATTCAAGTGGGTAAATCTCTCATCTCTAAGCTTAATTAGCTCACTTGAATATGCTTTACTTGAGACAGATGGTCAACAGAGCTCTTTGTGGCTTTAAGAGTAAGAGGGAGATGGTTAGTAGTAGGAGTAGTCATGCAAGATTCAATATGGTGGAAAGCTCAAAGTTTAATTGCAAGGTTTGGTGTAAAGCTCAACTGAATGGATCTAGGAAGCTGTTTGGATGCCTCAGTGAGAATTCAGATTTCTTGTTATCCGGATGGAATCATGATGATCAACAAGAAGACGGGTGCAAAAGCAAGGTTCGGGACCCCGGAATTCATTCTAGCAATCAACACTCTTGGGGCCTTGTCACGTGCTTTAACTTGCTTGAAGGCTTTCTACGCCTAGTTTGGGATCCCGGAGGCTATTGGAATTACAAACATTGGTGGAGATTCCTGGATGAGTTCAAGCACAAGCCACCATAACAAAGGACTCCCCAATTGTCCAACTTAAGGACTTTAACTAAAAGTGTTAGGTGGGAGACAACCCACTGATAAACCCATATTTCATGAGTTCTTTTGTGCTTAATTTGAGTGATTTATACAATCCCTCACCTACTTATTCACATTAATTGCATGGTTTTACTTTCCCTTCTTTATTATGTCATATTGTGAAAAACATGTTTCCTAAGCTTTAAAAATTAATTATTTTAATTACCTTTATTTCCATTCGATGCCGTGATTAGTGTGTTGAGTAGTTTCAGGTTTTCTAAGGCAGAATGACTTAAAGGATGAAAAAGGAAACATACAAAAATGGAAGGAGAAAGCAAAACGGAGCTTTGAAGGAAACTGGTATTCACGCGATCGCATGGACGACGCGATCGCGTGCCAAGCATGAATCAGCAGCGACGCGGCCGCATGACTGACGTGACCGCGCGCCTTAAGCAGAACGCACATGACGCGGTCGCATGACTGACGCGACCGCGTGGCAAGGAAAAGCTCCGAATGACGCGACCGCGTGACCCACGCGGACGCGTGACCGAGGCCACGTATCAGAATTTACAGAATACGCCCCCAACAAATTTTGAAGCCCTTTTTGGCCCAGATCCAAATACAGACAGCATAGACCAGAGGTTATAAAGTGTGGGAATGCACCCATTCAAAGGAGAGCTTGCATATATTTTATTTTTCAATGATTTAGATTTAGTTAAGGGGAGATCTTCTCTCTCTCTCTCTCTTAGGATTTAGGATTTCTTCTTGTTTTAAGAGTAACTCTCAATCCAGGTTTTACGTTCTTTGTTTTAGCTTTCTTTTACTTTTATTTATTCCAGCATTTGAATTAATCATTGAATCTATGAATTCTTCCATGTTGCAGACTGTTATTTGAATTAATGATAATTGAAGTATTTTCAGTTTATGATTGTTCTCTTTGATTTAAGTTACCATTGCTTCCCATCTAAGGACATTTTTATTATTCCAGCAATTTTACTTTTTCTCCTTTTGGTCCTGGTTAAGAATTCAGTAACTCAACAGTTATTAAACTCAACATAACTGATAATCGTTATCTTGCTAATTGAGCTGAACTTAAGTAATCCCAACCTTTTCTGAGGAAATAAACAGGATTCAAAGGTCAATTTAATTAGTCCCTTGACTTTCCTTTGCTTTAGTAAAGGTTGACCAAGTGGAGTTTAGATTCAACTTTCATTATAGTTGAGAGAGATAACTACGTTGGACCTCCAACTTCTCTCACCTTGCCAAAAGTCTGCTTTACAGTATTTATTTATTTTAAATTACCATTTACTTTACTTGTCATTTAAATTACTTGCTTCTCATCTTCTAAACCCCGATTACAACCTTTATAGCCAATAATAAGAACATACTTCCTCGCAGTTCCTTGAGAAGACGACCCGAGGTTTGAATACTCGGTTAACAATTTTTAAAGGGGTTTGTTACTTGTGACACCCAACACGTTTGTACGAAGGGATTTTTTGTCGGTTTAGAGACTATATCTACAATGCAACTGTTTCTATGAATCTCTTTACTGGTATTTTGAAAAAAGCTTTTATGGCATTTTGAATCTTATTTTATTTTACTCTTTCACTTGCATACCTCTTTTTCACAACACTTTTTCTCCACATGTATTTGGGATTATCATTCACAATTGTCATCATTACACATGCTCTTTAATTTGGCACATTTATTACTTGATGCTTGAGCTATGCTTCTCATGCCTATTATTTGCATGTTTTTACCCTCTTGCATCTAATTATTTTGAATTGCCCTTTTTGGTCTTTATTGTTGTCTTACCTACATGTTGTAGCTACCATGTATTTGGGCTATCATCTTTCCTTTGGCATTCTTTATCACTTGGAATTTCCTCCCTTTCGGTCTTAGTTTTCTATATTTCACACTCTTCCTTTTTCTTCTTCCTTAGGCATGGGTACCAAGAAAGGAAAAGAGAAGGCCACTGACAAGACACCGGCACGGAGAGGAACCAAGAGACCTCCAGCTAAGGCGCCTCTATCTACAAGCGTTAGTTGTAGCAACCCGTCCACTTGTACATCTCAGCATGCACCGAGGACGGTGCAATCTTTAAGTGTGGGGAGGTCGATACTAATCTCCATGGGTTAGTTACTCTTCTATCTCAACACCAATGTCTTATTTTCTTTGTTTGTTCATTATTACATTTGCATGTTTAATTGCATAGTTTCTTGATTTTGTGCATATTTTACCACTGCTTGGTTAAAGTAATATTCTCTTTTTCAAGAAATTTTTTAGAGTATTTCACTAATTTAAATTAAAACTTTTTATTAAACTTGTTTGAAGAAATATTATTTTGGAACATGGTTTAGAGCTCGAACACACAAAACTTGTGAGATTTTGAGCCTATTTGATTGGTTGCATTTTATCAACCAATATTTTATTTTTGGTGTGTGTTGTTCTCTCTAAAATTGTGATCTTTGTCTTGCTTGATTCTATATTTCCATTGTTTGATGTATGCATGCACTTATGTGATTGAGGCCTTGTTTCACTAAGCTTACATACCCATATGGCCTTAACCTTTCATTATCCTTTGCAAACCAATTTGAGCCTATTTTACCCCTTTTATTCTTTACTTTAGCACATCATTAACTCTAAGCGGAAAATAATAATGTCCTTAATTTGAATCCTTGGTTAGCTTAAACTAGTGAGAGTGCTCATGAATTAAGTGTGAGGAAAAGTGGGTTTGGAAATGTTTGGTTTAAGAATTAGGTGTTATATATCTTTATGAAAATGTGAAAGAACTGTTTAGGACATGATTCATGCATCCAATAATTTAATCATATGCATTGAGAAAAAAAAAATAAAAGAAGAGAAGAAAAAGAAAAAAAAATAAAATAAAGGAGAAAAAGAAAAGAAAAAGAGCAAATAGTAAAATGGGATAAAATGCCCCAAAGTAAATGGTGAAAGCAATGCATATGTACTGTACTCGAAATTAGGATGCATGAATATGTGGAAAACATGGTTAATGGATAGTTAGATCTGGTATTATGATTACATGGATTGTCTAAAGTTAGATGGAAAGTTTAAGTTAAGTAAGGATTCAGATTTTAGTCCACTTGCCCAAATACAATCCTACCTTGACCCTAACCCCATTACAATCCGTAAAAGACCTCTTGATATGTGTATCTGTGCATTAAATTTTTGTTGATTGTTAGATGAAGAGCAAGCCTTAGAAAGCAAGGTTAGTAGAGAATTGAGAGAGTCGAACCTTAAACACCTGAGCGATTAGAGTGCATACACTTCCAGTGAGGGTTCGATGCTCGATTCTTTGTTCCCGGCTTTCATGAGCTATTTTCTTCTGCAAGTTTACTTGTACTTTATTTTGTGATTTGAATTAGTGAAATCCAATTCATATTTGTTCTTGAAAGATTTATTTACTTTTAACCAAGTAGGTAGAAACATTTTGCATGTAGTTGCATTCATATAGATAGGTTGCATTTCATACAATCTACCATTCCTCTTCACCTTTATAGCTTCTCTTGAGCTTAGCATGAGGACATGCTATTGTTTAAATGTGGGGAGGTTGATAAACCACTATTTTATGGTTTATCTTGTGCTCAATTGAGTGGATTTTATCAATCTTTCATACACTTGTTCATACAAAATGCAAGTTTTATATTCTCCTTCCTGATTTTGTGCTATGATTGAAAACATGCTTCTTTGGCCTTATATTTGATAATATTAATCTTCTCTTATTACCATTTGATGCCTTGATATGTGCGTTAGGTGATTTCAGAGATTACAGGGGAAGAATGACTCAGAGGATGGAAATGAAGCATGCAAAAGTGGAAGGAATACAAGAAATTGAAGGAACTGCAAAGCTGTCAGCTTGACCCTCTCGCACTAAATCGATCATAACTTGAGCTACAGAGATCCAAATGAGGCGGTTCTAGTTGCGTTAGAAAGCTGACGTCTGGAGCTTCGATTTGGTATATAATTTGCTATAGTGGCCATACAGATAGGCGACACGAACGCGTGCTTCACGCGGACACGTCGTAGTGACAAAAATCAGCGTGGCAGATTTCACCTCCAGCGATTTCTGGGCTGCTTCTGGCCGAGTTTTCGGCCCAGAAAATACAGATTAGAGGCTATAAAGCAGGGAAATCCATTCATTCGTGGGAGGACTTGGATATTCACACAATTTTAGGATTTAGATGTAGTCTTAGAGAGAGAGAGGCTCTCTCCTTTCTCTTAGGATTTAGGATTAGGATTTCTCTTATTTTAGGATTGCTTCTACAATCACAGGTTCAAAGTTCCTTTAATTTATTTTTTGCTTTTATTGATTTCAATGCTTTTACTTGTTAATGTTCCTAAATTGGCTTATGAACCTTTTCATGTTAAGATTTGAATATTCTATTTAATATTATTTGAGATATTTCAGACTTATGATTGCTTTCTTTAATTTATGTATCCAAATTATTTTCATTCAAGTAGATTTTCTTCCCTTTTGGCTTTGGTTGAGTAATTAGCAACACTTGAGTTATCAAACTCAGCTGTTGATTGAAATTGAAATTCTTTGCTGATTAATTTGTACTCCAATAACTCTAGTCTTTCCATAGGAGTTGACTAGGACCTGAGGATCAAATTAATTTGTCCACTTGACTTTCCTTTGTTTAGCAAGGGTTAATTAAAAGTGGGAGCAGAATCTAATTCTCTTCACACCTGATAAGAATAACTAGGATAGAACGTCCAGTTCTTATACCTTGTCAAGAGATTTTATTATTATTAATTTATTTTTCCTGTCATTTAAATTATTTGTTCCTTATTTTGAAAAAAAAAACATATCTTTTTACATTTAAATTATTATTTTATTGGGTTTTGTTACTTGTGACAACCAAACTTTTGTAAGAAAGAAATTCTTGTCGGTCTAGAAGCTATACTACCAACGCAAATTTAATTGTGAAATTTCTAGATCGCGCGAGAGTTTCGTTCTTCAATAAGACAGGATCAATGTGACATAAAACCAACATATATAATTTTAGAAATTATATATAATAAACTAATAAAATTTTACATTTAAAGATTAAATTTATTATTATATAATATTTATATTAAAATAAGTTATTATGAAGCAAAAATAATAGAAAAATATTAATTGAAATATAACAGTATAATAGTATAAGTTAACAAATCTTAGAAAATATTTCATATATTCCAATGGTAATTCATATTGTACTTACTAGCCAATATTATGTGTGAAGAAAAAGTTGTGGTGACTAAGTTTTTTAATTAACATACATGAAGTTATTATTTTTGTTTTTACTTTTCTTTTCTCAAATAAAATAAATAGTATTTTTATTAATTAGTTTTTCTTTTATTTATGTTCATTATATATTCATTATAAAACTTATCAGTAATGTAACATGTTCTTCAATAAAAAGAATAAATAATTATTTCTAAATATATTTGATAACCATAACAAATTATCTTTATTTGATAAAACTAATAAAATGTTAACTCCATTAAAATTATTTGTAGTAAGTGTAGAGAGATTATACAATTTAAATTATAACTCATTTACCACTATTATCTCCAACATTCCACTCATACAACCAATCCTATCTTCGTTGCAAAGGTTACTATCTCACTCAAATCCCTTATCTTTTGTGATTGCCGTCCTGTTTTGGTTACTGGCGCTTTTCTCGAACCTCGCTACACAAACCTTTATCCCCTCTCGCTCAAGACCATTTTCCTTTTTCATTCTCTGATTCCTGTAATTTGAGACCATTACACTTGCGAGGTAGAGAATATTTGTGGCTTGACAGATTTTTCAACAAAAAGTGAATTGTAAAAAGATTTATGTGCCGTTTCTTTAGAAAATTGTTTTACAAGAAGATGAAATGCGCCATTTGAAATAAAATTGATGTTGGTGGCATTAAGAATGACGAAGTTTTTTTCACCGGATTGTTCCATAAGTCTACTTCAAGATGATAAATTTAAAGCTTATTTGTTTACTTCTTAATTTTCTATTTTGATTCAATTTTAAAATTTTTTGAATAGCACTATTGAATATAATAATGATAATAAAAAATAAAAAATATTACAGAACAAAGATGATGAAAAAAAAAAAGGAAGGATATTTACATAATTATATTATTGGAGTTAACATTTTATTAGTTTTATTCAATAAAAATAGACTTTGATAATTATTAAATACATTTAAATTTTTTATGGTCAATTTTATTAGTAATCGAATTTTTTATGATAAAAAATGATTATTTTCTCTCAATTAAAATAACATGTTGAGTTCTTTTCATTTCATTTAAAAGTGCTCTTCTATCTGTTATTAAATTTTTATTGTGAGTATTAAAAAGATACAAAGGTGTTGATTTATCTTATGTGATTTTAGGTATTAGCATCTTTTTAGTAGCATTTCCCTAACTTTTTGGTTCAATTAGGGGTATCTCTATTTATGTTAATAATTAATAATGGCAACTTTACTCAACAAATTGTAGAAAATATAATCTTGAATTTGATAATTTAATAACGGTGATTGTTACAACATTTAGATACCGGTAATTATTAATTAGTTTATTACTGTTACGGA
Source organism: Arachis ipaensis (assembly GCF_059453495.1). Taxonomy (NCBI): domain Eukaryota; kingdom Viridiplantae; phylum Streptophyta; class Magnoliopsida; order Fabales; family Fabaceae; genus Arachis; species Arachis ipaensis. The sequence continues at coordinate 116,611,797 of NC_142444.1, read as the reverse complement.
TCTAACCCACGGATCCCACAATCCGGGACGACTCCCAAGTTCGGCTACCCGAGTCCGACCCATCGAAACCCTTTGGAAGGCAAAAAACCGGCTCAATAGAGCTCCCAACCAACTTTCGAATTCAAACGTCTCCCTTATCTTAGCCAAATAAGATAAGATAAGATATTCACCATCACCTATAAATAGAGGACCCAGGTTCCTCCAGGTATTCATTCATTCCACACACCATATACCTTTCAGATTCATTCTGACTTGAGCGTCGGAGTGTCTTACCTCCCCCCATTGCTCCATTCAAGAGATCCGGCATCTGCCTCAGCCGGTAAGTTCTCGATCCATCTCTCAACCCGTACCAGAGACATCTCGTACGTTGGCGCCGTCTGTGGGGACTTGCGCCGATTGAGCCAGAATGTGGGACGTACTTGAAGAAACCTCCTTAAGCCAAGATAACTCCCGAACGAGGAACCCGACCCCCGAACAGCAGGAGGTCTCGAACCGTGGAAGGATAGCAAGCACCATCCACCACGCCACCCCAGCACAGAATAAGGAAAACGAACGCGTCGTCGCAAAGCCACGGCACCCCGAAAACACGGGGGACAAAGCGGCACAAATAATCCAAGATCTCTGCCTTCGAGTCCAAGAACTCGAAGGCGGAGTGGCCACCAAGGAAAGGTATAACGCCGAAAACGGAAGCCACGCAACCTCTAGATTAAAATCTCGCCGAGGCAGATCGCCAACTCAACAACACGATGGGAGAGACAATCGCAGCACCTCGCGCGACCCCAGGCGTGAAAAGTCGCCAGAACGGCGACACAGTAAAAGGTACAACCGTAGTGCTTCCCGGGATCTAAGTCATCAACACGACTCAGACGAAGACCGACGACACCGAGAAACCAAGTGCACGAGAAACGACCACACAATAATGGGAGCCACTCCCTTCACGGAGAGGATCTTAAAAGCAAAACTCCCCAAAGGTTTTGATAAACCCACGGACATGAAGTATGACGAAACCAAGGATCCCCAGGAACACCTAACGGCCTTCGAGGCCAGGATGAACCTAAAAGGCGCAGCCGACGCAGTCTGATGCAGAGCTTTTCTGGTAACCCTAGCCGGGCCGGCAATCAAATGGTTCAACGGCCTCCCTAACGGATCCATAATCGGTTTCCATGACATTTTACGAAAGTTCATGGCCCAATTTACAACCTGAATCACTAAAGCTAAACACCCCATCAGCATGCTAGGGGTCACACAAAAACAAGACGAGTCCACATGGAAATACCTCGATCGCTTCAACGATGAATGGCTAACGGTTGACGGGCTCACAGATTCCGTCGCAAGCCTCTGTTTAACCAACGGGCTCATGAACGAAGATTTCCGCAAGCACCTTACCATCAAACCAGTGTGGACCATGCACAAGATCCAAAACGTCACCAGAGATTACATAAATGACGAGGAGGTCAGCCAGGTTGTCGTTGCCAACAAACAGCAACACAGCAACACCCAACACGGCAACCCGACATCCCGCCCTAACTCACCATCCAGAGAAAATCGGAAAGACAATCCCAAACAAACAAACACAAACCGACCACCCAGAATCGGCAAATTCTCTAATTATACACCCCTGACAGCCCCAGTTACTGAGATATACCACCAAATAGCAGATCGAGGTATTATCCCGAAAGCCCGACAACTCAAAGAAAGAACAGGCGGCAACAAAACCATTTATTGGGACTACCACCGAGGTAACGGGCACAGGACACAAGACTGTTTCGACCTTAAAGACGTCCTCGAACAAGCCATAAGAGACGGCAAGCTCCCAGAGTTTGCCAAAATTATCAGAGAACCAAAACGCGCGGAAAGAGACAGGTCGCCAGAAAGAGAAGGACGCAACCCGAGAACACAAAAACAACCCCTAGGGATAGCCCAGAGGACGACCTAACCATAATAGTAAACATTATCACAGGCAAAGACGTATCAGGCAAGTCAAGATCAGCACTAAAAAAGGACCTAAAAGTCCTAGCCGTCAGAGACCAAATCCCAACTACCACTACCGACAACACGGTAACCTTCCTACCCGAGGACTGCCAGCACGACACCTCGGCCGAAGACGCACCTTTCGTCATCTCGGCAAGAATCAGAACAGGACTAGTACGAAGAATACTGGTGGACACTGGCGCAGATTCTAACATCCTCTTCCGAGGAGCCTTTGACAAGCTCGGGCTCCGCAACGATAATCTCCAAACACACCACAACGGCGTCACGGGACTCGGAGACAACTTCCTCAAACCGGACAGTTCCATCACCATCCCCCTCACCATAGGGACAGGTAACCAAAGGAAAATAATTCTATCCGAATTTGTGGTCCTAAAAGACTCCACTACCTACAACATCATCCTCGGAAGAAAAACAATCAACGACTTCTCTGATGCGGGTGGAAACTTGTCTCTCAACAAATCTCCTTCGGCAAGTGTACCGAATTTGTCGTCAAGTAAAAACTCACAATAGAGTGAGGTCGAATCCCACAGGGATTGATTGATCAAGCAACTTTAATTAGGAGAATGTTCTAGTTGAGCGAATCCAGAATTTGGGTTGAGAGTTGCAGAAAATAAAATGGCGGGAATGTAAATAACAGAAAAGTAAATGCTAGAATTAAAGGACTGGAAGTAAATGACTGAAAGTAAATTGCAGAATTGTAAATGGGAATGGGGGATTTGCTCATAAAAGTAAATGGCAGAAATTAAAGAGAATGGGTAAGATCAGAGATAGGGAGTTCATTGGGCTTAGGAGATGTTGCAATTCTCCGGATCAAGTTCATTTTCATCTCTTCCTCAATCAATGTACTCATTGATCTCCTTGGCAATTTTAATTGATTGAATTACAATTTCTCGCAATTCAATCTCTCAAATATTGATTAATAGCCAAATCTTGAGAGGATTATAGTCACATATCCATCCAAACCCAATTTGGTCCAGCATGAGAAAGCACTTCTAGCTTGATCTCTTCATTCCTCTTTCAAGGTTCAGAAGAGATCCAAGTCTGAATAGCTCCTTTTCCAAGATAGCTACCCAATTGGATGAAGATCGAAAGCTTTCAAGTAAAATCAAGATAAAAGAGAGAAAAAGAATAATGAAAACTAGTATTGATCCATCAACTTACAACAGAGCTCCCTAACCCAATGAAAGAGGTTTAGTTGTTCATAGCTCTAGAAAATGAAAACAAAGATGGAGAATACATCATAAAACTAGAAAAATGCAGAGAAGGTAAAATACAAAGAGTAGTTCTCTTTTCCAACTTTCAGGACCCCCTAAACATTTCAAAGCTACTCCTATATATCCTACTTTTCTCAGCTTCTAGTTGGCTCTTCAAGTCTTGGGCCTTTGGATCTTGAGTTTGAAGCAGTTCTCTTCTTCATTTGGGCTTGGCTTTACTTGCAGAGAAAAAGTGTGAAGTGGGTAGAGACTTTAGCTCAGGACGTTAGGGGTGTTAACGTTTAGTGAAAATATGAGTTCGAGAACGTTAGTGACAATCAACTTTCTCACTAACGTTCCTAAGTAAAAGCCACGTTAACTTCAACGTTAGTGGCACAAACGTTGCCACTAACGTTGCCTCTAAGTCCTTCGCACACGTTATTGGGACTTAACATTCCCAATAACTTTGAAAATCCCCCTTTGTTCCCACGTTAGAGCCCACGTTAACTTAGTTAACGTGGCTCTTTAACGTGGGCTTGCCATCCTTCGAGAACGTTAGTGACACTCAATATTGTCACTAACATTCCAAGGTGCCCCTATGTCTCACGTTAGAGTCCACGTTAACTAGGTTAACGTGGCTTCTAACGTGGCCATGCTTAGCCATCCCCAATGTTAGTGACAATGTTGGGTGTCACTAACGTTGGCTCATCATTCACTCATCAACGTTAGCTTCCACGTTAACTAAGTTAACGTGGGAGTTAACGTGGATCTTAGTGGCTTGTGTGGCTCCTTCCAACGTTAGTGACAATGTTGAGTGTCACTAACGTTGGCCATCACCCTCTTTTTCACACGTTAGCTTCCACGTTAACTAAGTTAACGTGGAAGTTAACGTGGCTCCTTGGGGGTTGTGTGGTTGCTTCCAACGTTAGTGACAATGTTGGGTGTCACTAACTTTGTCGACCACTCTTGCTTCTTACGTTAGCTCCCACGTTAACCAAGTTAACGTAGGAGTTAACGTGGTATGTTTCTCCTTAGGCCAACGTTAGTGACAATGTTGAATGTCACTAACGTTGGCGTTTCTTCCCCCTTTTAACGTTAGAGGCCACGTTAACTAAGTTAACGTGGACTCTAACGTGGCCACTTATGAGCATTTGCCAACGTTAGTGACAATGTTAAGTGTCACTAACGTTGGCTCAACTTCCCCTTTCCACGTTAGAGTTCACGTTAACTTAGTTAACGTGACTCTTAACGTGGTCAATGATGGCTTCGAGAGCGTTATTGGCAATCGCTTTTCTCATTAACTTTGCAAGTTACTTCCCATTCCTTGCTTCCTTTGGTCCTGAAATCAAGCAATAGAGTGCATCAAAGTTCTAGTCCAAGTCATGGGCAATGCAGCATACAATTTGTCAATAAACTCATGCAAAATCCTCATGAAATAATGTAAAATGCACAATGTATGCTTGAATCAATGTGTAAGTGAATATCTACCCAAAACTAGCTTATTTCCTAAGGGAATGCATGAAACTAACCTAAAAACAGTAAAGAAAAGGTCAGTTAAACTGGCCAAGATGCCCTGGCATTACAACACCAAACTTAAAGCTTGCTTGTCCCTAAGCAAGTACTGGAACAAGAGAATGATGAATGGAATGCCAAGAGAAATGAGTCATTCTTGTGGAAGTCATATCACTGATTTTATGGTGGTTTCATGCATAGCAACTTAGGTTCATTTTTTTACTGGCTTTCAGACCTTTATTATGTCCTAAAATACTCACTTTGCTTACATCCCATGAGACTTTTATTCATTGATCCCTTTATTGTCATTTCAGAGCTTATTGGTGTTCTTAGGCTAAGTACTCTGTAAGGGGGCAACTTTTTAAGATAAGCTTTCAGCCAACACTCCCGAACCAGTTGGTTCAAGGTGTTAGGTGTTGAGACACCCCTAAGGACTTACTCCCTCAAGTCTCTCCCCCATACATACACACTACAGGCATCTGGTTCATTTATTTTCCTTCTTGAGACCTTGGTGTCCAGCACCTCTTTGGGTTAGTAAGTGCTCTGTAGTGAGGGTTACTCTTGATAATGGACTTTCAGCTGATAATCCCGAGTTAGTTAACCCAAGTTACCAAGTGATAAGGCACCCCTAAGAGCTTATTCATCCAAGTAGATCCCTCACACAGGAACACCACAGACACATATCTTAAGATCAAAACCATTGGTGCCTAGCCTTATTGCTTACTCTTTTTCTTTTGTTTTTCCACTTTCATTATTCTTTTCTCTTTCTCTTATTAGGATCTTGTCATATACTTAGTCTCATGAGTATATTCAAAGCAAAGTATTCAGACCAGATAGTTGTCATCCCACCTTATGGTTGAACCAACTTAGCTAACTTATGATCATACCACAAACTCATGAATGTACTCCATAATATGAACTCCACTCTGGTCTTTTGAAACATAAACATTCTCTCTTCATTTGATTCAAAAGGAACAAGCATACAAGTAAGTAAAGCAAGGATGCAGTGACATAAAGGCTAGCACGCATACACCTATTCAGAAAGAAAGCTTAAAAGACAGAATTTAAAAAGATTCAAACTAACATGGAAGCATGTTCTATTTCATACAAGATCTTCCTTATTTAAAGCATAGAAAACAATGGACTAAAAAAGAACTCCACCACCTTTCATTCATGTGGATGCCCCTGCTCCCCTCCTTGCTTGTCCTCATTGTGTCTCTCTTGAGTGCTCGTACTTCCACTTCCCTTGCCTTTTCCAAGCAGTTTCTTCCAGAAGCTAGTATCTTCCATCTTCTTCTTTAGTGCTTCTTTCTGCTGTTTCACCTTCCCTTCTTCTTGCTCTATCAATTCTCTTTGGACCTCATCATATGTGGGAATAGCATAGTGGAGATGATGTAAATGATTAGACATGTAATTCAACTTGGCTTGAGTGTTTACATAGAACTCCTCCCTATGTAGTTGCCTTCCTTCATTGAGTACACTGAACTCATTGAAAGTTTTCATTTAGGCTATTTGCCGCTGGTTGAGCTCTTGCAAGTGCTTCTCTTGAAGCTCTTGCCTCTCATTTACTTGGTTGATGGCTTGAGTGAGCTGGGAGTAGTGTTCCTGCTGCTGCTCCATTTGTTGTTTTTGCCATGCTTCCTGTTGGCTCAGCCAGTTGGATTGAAGGTTCAGTATTTACCCTTGTCCTTCCATATGTCTCATCCCCAAATCCTCAATGGCTCTTAGAAGGTGACTCATGTTCAAGTTGGCTGGATCAGAATACTCTCCTTGTTGATATTCTCCCTGATGAGGTTCCTCTTGGTGAACTCCTTCTTTTGCTTTTGGTTTCCCTATTTGTGGCCTTCTTTGTTGCTGAGCAGGTGTAGTATAAACCAATCGCTCAAGTGTAACTGGCCTCCCTGGGTTCACCCAGTCTGGATTGCTATCCTCAAATACTACCTTGGCCTTGTTGCACAAGCGGAGAATTGTGCTGGGGTACCAAAGCCTGGCACCTGAATCAACCTTCTCAGCCGAATCTTGAATCCCCTCGAAGATGAGCTAATTCACATTGATTTCCCCACCCTGTATTAAGCAATGCACCATAGTAGCTCGATTGATATTTACCTCTGAATTATTTGCAGCTGGTAGAATGGACCTCCTTACGAGTTCAAACCACCCCTTGGCTTCAGGGCTCAGGTCTTCCCTCTTAATGAACTTGGGTCTCCCATCTGTGTACCTCTCCCAGTCAGCTGCTATAACACAGATGTCTGACACTATCTCTGAGAGCTCATCATTATCAGGGCTTCTACTTATCTTTGCCTGATAATTGGCCTCATCAAAATGAGGTGATTTCAGGTGAAGAGCTCTTGTTATGGCATTTGGGCTGAAGTCCACCTCCTTTCCTCTCACGTAACTTTTGAAAGTTGGGGCCTTGGTCTTATCTTCTCTTACTACATTTGCATAAAATTCTTTAATGAGGTTTCCATTGATCTTCCCCTCTGGACTTGTGAGCAATTGCCACCCCCTCTGTTCGATTTTCTCCAGAATCTGTGGTGACTCATTTGCATTGATTTGGAAGATTAACTCTGGCAATATCTTTCTGGCCCTTATCCGTTCGAATTCACGTTCATGAAAGGTAGTTTTGAATCTCTTCTCATCGAAAGGAACACTCTCCATGGGTTCCTTCCTCTTTTGCCTCTTTGAGCTTGATGATGCCATGAATTTAATTGCTGTTTTGAGGGGGGTTGGAGGATACAGATAGATGAGGAATAGGTTGGCTAGGACAGAGTGTGATGAAGGGGGTTGAGCAAGCCGAAAGTATGAAGTGTGGAGAGTGGGAATTTGAGTGTGAGGAATGAGCACGCACTAAGGTTCACTTATATAGGGAGATCATGAGTGGATGGAAGGTGTGGATTGCAAGGATTGTTGCTTGATGGACAGTTGGGGTTGTGTATGAAGGAAGGACAAGGATTATCACTTAATGAGAGTGATTGGTTCGGTCTTCAAGGGTCTTCCTTCTCCAATGTTGCATGGGAATGTTTCCCCATGCGTTCCCTCTTGAGACATGTGTGTAGTGCTCTTCATTAAGTGGCGGAATCTCCCCCCATTTAATTGTCCAATCAATCCCCTTCAATGATCTTTTCCTTTTTTTCCTATAAAGATTTAAAATAAGGAAATTAATATCATAAAAAATCAAACTCTACGGCTAGAATAATAAAGAGAAGTAAAAGAGTTTGTTTATTTATGAACTTCAACTAACTAACTACTTGTGTATCCTTATAGGTAGATTGATGGCACCATGGGGTGACACCAAACTTAGTTTGGAGCACTGTGATGAAAAGTTTTGTTCAAAGCTCCAAGAGTTCTGCTTTGAACACCAAACTTGTTCTTCACTATATACTGCATGATAAAGATTTCACCAAGTGTTTGTCAAGTTTGGGTTGAAATTCATAAACATTGATTTATTCACTATTTTCTAAAAACATATAAAACATGGGTTGCCTCCTATGAAGCGCTTCTTTTGTGTCACTAGCTTGACGTTTTTCCCTCATCAGGGTGGTTGGTAGTGCTTAAAGTCCTCCCCTCTTGCTGTGGACTTATATCCATTGGTTGGATCAATGATTTCTACATGTTCCAGGGAGAGAACTCTGTTGATAGTGAAGACCTTAGGTAACTGAGATGGTACAGTGGGGAGATTAGGGAGAATATCTGGGAAGTAAGCTGAGATAACTCTATCCCCTGGAGAGAAGTCTTCCGTAGGGATCTTCTTGTTCCTCCACCTCCTTGGTACCTTCTTCTTTGTTTCTTTTGAGGTTGTCTTACCCTCGGTGACCTCTTTTTCTAAAGGAGTTGTGATGCTGTCTTCACCTGCCTCTAGAGGTTTAGGTTCCTCCAACTTTTTCTTGAGCTGTGGCAATTGCTGTTTTCCTTATTTATCAATTAAGGGGTCTCAGAATGAGCTGGCTATGCTTCAGTGCTTGTCTCCTCTTTCAGTGTCTCATTATCATCTGTGCTTAGTTCCTTGTCCTCTTGATCTGTTTCTTGTGAGAGTTTGAAAATATTGAAGCTGAGTCGTTCATCATGGATTCTCAATATTAGCTCCCCTTTCTCTACATCGATAAGTGCTCTGGCTGTAGCTATGAATGGTCTTCCCAATATGATTGGGTGAGTGTGACTTTCTTCCATGTCCAGGATGACAAAGTCTGTTGGGAGAAAGTATTTCCCAACCTTTAGCAACACATTTTCCACCACTCCTATTGCTTGCTTTTGAGTTTTGTCAGCCAGTCTGATGATTATATCTGTGGGCATTATCTCATTGATCTGCAGCCTCTTCACCAGGGATAGTGGCAGTAAGTTGATGCTGGCCCCCAAATCACATAGTGCTCTATCGAACATAGTTTCACCTATGGCACAAGGGATGTGAAAGCTCCCTGGGTCTCTTCTTTTTGTAGGCAACTCAGGTTGAATAAGGGCACTACATTCCTTGTTCATCACTATAATCTGGTCTCCTTTGAGTGAGCTTTTCCTGGGAAGAAGTTCCTTCATATACTTGATGAATGCAGGCATTTGTTGAATTTCCTTGATGAATGGTATGTTTACATGCAGAGATGCAAATAAGTCTAGGAACCTTGAGTATATTCTCTTTCCCACATCACCATTGAGCAGTTGAGGGAAAGGTGCATAGAGCTTCAGCAGCTCTTGTTGTGAGATTTCTGGGTCTTGGTGATCTCTATCCTCCTCCTTTGTTAAGTTGTCTTCAGGTTGTTCGAAAAGTTTGCCTTGCTTGTCTTCAGTCTCTTGATCACTTGTAGCGACCATTTTGCAATCTTCCCATCTTACTTTCTTTGCTTCTCCTTTGGGGTTTTTCTCCGTGTCACTTGGGAAGCTATCAGTAGGTTTGGGAATCTTCTCAGCTAAATATCTCACCTGGAATTCCAGCTTCCTAATGGTCTCTCCCTGGTTCTTAATATTGGCTCGTACCTCCTCTTTGAACACCTTATTTTCTTGAATCTCTTGGCATATTCCTTCAAGTAAGGTTTCAATCTTAGAGAGCTTGTCATCAATTGATGGGTGATTCGGAGCAGATGTGCTGTTTTGGTTTTGATAAGCGTGTGGAGAAGTGTTGTTGTGGGGGTGTTGAGATGTCCTCTGTGTGAATTGCTGGTGAGCTGCATTGTTGTTGGAGTTGTAACGTCTCTGGTCTTGGTTTTGATCTTGCTGACTTCCCCACCCAAAGTTTGGGTGGTTTCTCCATCCAGGGTTGTAGTTCTTGGAGTATGGATCATAGTTTTGCCTTGGTGAATTCCCAATGTAGTTGGCTTGCTCCTGTCTACCCTCTGCTTCTTCATTCACTCCTTCTTGGGTTGTTGATGAAGTTGAGATTGCTGCTACTTGGTTCCTCTCCATCTTCTTGGTGAGGTCAGCCAGCTGCTGGGTAATGAGCTTGTTTTGGGCCAACAGAGCATCTACATTGTTTAGCTCCATTACTCCTCTTGTGTTATCTCTTTCGGAAGCATAGAAGTAGTCGTTCTCTGCTACTGTTTCAATGACATCTATAGCCTCCTCAATGGTTTTCTTCTTGTTCAAGGATCCTCCGGATGAATGGTCTATGGCCTTATTTGACTCATAAGAGAGCCCTTCATTGAAATTGTGCAGCTGCACCCATTCGTTGAACATGTCAGGTGGACACCTCCTTGTGAGGTCCTTAAATCTCTCCCATGCTTCATACAAAGTCTCACCATCTTGTTGTCTGAAAGTTTGGACCTCAGCTCTCAGCCTATTGATTCTTTGAGGAGGGTAAAATCTTGCTAAGAATTTGTTCACCACGTCTTCCCAAGTTGTCAAGCTTTTCCTTGGGAAAGATTCCAGCCACTTGGCTGCCTTGTCCCTGAGTGAGAATGGAAATAAGAGCAGTCTATAGGCGTCAGGATGAACATCATTAGACTTCACTGTGTCACATATTCTTAGGAAGGTGGTTAAATGTTGATTGGGGTCTTCTTGAACACCTCCTCCAAACGAACAGTTGTTCTGAACAAGGGTGATGAGCTGTGGTTTAAGTTCAAAGTTGATGGCATGGATTGCTGGCTTTTGGATGCTACTTCCACAATTGCCTGGGTTTGGATTGATGTAAGAGCCCAAAACTCTTCTATCCTCCCCAGCATGATTTACTCTACCTCCTCCCCCATGGTTGTGATCCTCTTCTTCATGATGGTTTTCCATGTTGTCTTCCATGTTTAGTTCAAAGAATTCCTCCTCTTCCTCAGCACCAACCACTTTCTTTCCTCTTGCCTCCCTCCTTAATCTAAGGAAGGTCCTCTCAGGTTCAGAATCGAAGAAAGTTGAAGCCCCGCTTCTTCTCCCTGTCATACAACCAACAAGTGCAAGCAAAAAAAGATAGGTGCAGAAAGTATTTTTGTCAGAATTACTGTTAGTTGTGGGTGATGTAATATATCAAACAGTTAGTGGGTTAGCAAACAGAATTGAAAAAAAAAAGAAAAACAAAAGAGTAGAAGGAGAAGGGAAGAAGTTTAAGTAAAACAGAAAGTAAATCACTCAAACAGAAAATGAAATCCACAAAGTAAAAATGCTCAATCTAGTGATCTTCCAATTTAATCATTGTTGATGCACAATCAATCCCTGGCAACGGCACCATAAACTTGATGCGGGTGGAAACTTGTCTCTCAACAAATCTCCTTCGACAAGTGTACCGAATTTGTCGTCAAGTAAAAACTCACAATAGAGTGAGGTCGAATCCCACAGGGATTGATTGATCAAGCAACTTTAATTAGAAGAATGTTCTAGTTGAGCGAATCCAGAATTTGGGTTGAGAGTTGCAGAAAATAAAATGGCGGGAATGTAAATAACAGAAAAGTAAATGCTAGAATTAAAGGACTGGAAGTAAATGACTGAAAGTAAATTGCAGAATTGTAAATGGGAATGGGGGATTTGATCATAAAAGTAAATGGCAGAAATTAAAGAGAATGGGTAAGATCAGAGATGGGGAGTTCATTGGGCTTAGGAGATATTGCAATTCTCCGGATCAAGTTCATTTTCATCTCTTCCTCAATCAATGCACTCATTGATCTCCTTGGCAATCTTAATTGATTGAATTACAATTTCTCGCAATTCAATCTCTCAAATCTTGATCAATAGCCAATTCCTTGGTCAATTGCTCATGAGAAGAGATGAAGTGTGGTCACTGATTATACCACATGCATTTCCCAAACCAGATATTGAGAGGATTATAGTCACATATCCATCCAAACCCAATTTGGTCCAGCATGAGAAAGCACTTCTAGCTTGATCTCTTCATTCCTCTTTCAAGGTTCAGAAGAGATCCAAGTCTGAATAGCTCCTTTTCCAAGATAGCTACCCAATTGGATGAAGATCGAAAGCTTTCAAGTAAAATCAAGATAAAAGAGAGAAGAAGAATAATGAAAACTAGTATTGATCCATCAACTTACAACAGAGCTCCCTAACCCAATGAAAGGGGTTTAGTTGTTCATAGCTCTAGAAAATGAAAACAAAGATGGAGAATACATCATAAAACTAGAAAAATGCAGAGAAGGTAAAATACAAAGAGTAGTTCTCTTTTCCAACTTTCAGAACCCCCTAAACATTTCAAAGCTACTCCTATATATCCTACTTTTCTCAGCTTCTAGTTGGCTCTTCAAGTCTTGGGCCTTTGGATCTTGAGTTTGAAGCAGTTCTCTTCTTCATTTGGGCTTGGCTTTACTTGTAGAGAGAAAGTGTTAAGTGGGCAGAGACTTTAGCTCAGGACGTTAGGGGTGTTAATGTTTAGTGAAAATATGAGTTCGAGAACGTTAGTGACAATCAACTTTCTCACTAACGTTCCTAAGTAAAAGCCACATTAACTTCAACGTTAGTGGCACAAACGTTGCCACTAACATTGCCTCTAAGTCCTTCACACACGTTATTGGGACTTAACATTCCCAATAACTTTGAAAAGTCCCCTTTGTTCCCACGTTAGAGCCCACGTTAACTTAGTTAACGTGGCTCTTTAACGTGGGCTTGCCATCCTTCGAGAACGTTAGTGACACTCAACATTGTCACTAACGTTCCAAGGTGCCCCTATGTCTCACGTTAGAGTCCACGTTAACTAGGTTAACGTGGCTTCTAACGTGGCCATGCTTAGCCATCCCCAACATTAGTGACAATGTTGGGTGTCACTAACGTTGGCTCATCATTCACTCATCAACATTAGCTTCCACGTTAACTAAGTTAACGTGGGAGTTAACGTGGATCTTAGTGGCTTGTGTGGCTCCTTCCAACGTTAGTGACAATGTTGAGTGTCACTAACGTTGGCCATCACCCTCTTTTTCACACGTTAGCTTCCACGTTAACTAAGTTAACGTGGAAGTTAACGTGGCTCCTTGGGGGTTGTGTGGTTGCTTCCAACGTTAGTGACAATGTTGGGTGTCACTAACGTTGTCGACCACTCTTTCTTCTTACGTTAGCTCCCACGTTAACCAAGTTAACGTGGTATGTTTCTCCTTAGGCCAACGTTAGTGACAATGTTGAATATCACTAAAGTTGGCGTTTCTTCCCCCTTTAACGTTAGAGGCCACGTTAACTAAGTTAACATGGACTCTAACGTGGCCACTTATGAGCATTTGCCAACGTTAGTGACAATGTTAAGTGTCACTAACGTTGGCTCAACTTCCCCTTTCCACGTTAGAGTTCACGTTAACTTAGTTAACGTGACTCTTAACGTGGTCAATGATAGCTTCGAGAGCGTTATTGGCAATCACTTTTCTCATTAACTTTGCAAGTTACCTCCCATTCCTTGCTTTCTTTGGTCCTGAAATCAAGCAATAGAGTACATCAAAGTTCTAGTCCAAGTCACGGGCAATGCAGCATACAATTTGTCACTAAACTCATGCAAAATCCTCATGAAATAATGTAAAATGCACAATGTATGCTTGAATCAATGTGTAAGTGAATATCTACCCAAAACTAGCTTATTTTCTAAGGGAATGCATGAAACTAACCTAAAAACAGTAAAGAAAAGGTCAGTGAAACTGGCCAAGATGCCTTGGCATCATAACACCAAACTTAAAGCTTGCTTGTCACTAAGCAAGTACTGGAACAAGAGAATGATGAATGGAATGCCAAGAGAAATGAGTCATTCTTGTGGAAGTCATATCACTGATTTTATGGTGGTTTCATGCATAGAAACTTAGGTTCATTCCTTTACTGGCTTTTAGACCTTTATCATGTCCTAAAACACTCACTTTGCTTACATCCCATGAGACTTTTATTCATTGATCCCTTTATTGTCATTTCAGAGCTTATTGGTGTTCTTAGGCTAAGTGCTCTATAAGGGGGCAACTTTTTAAGATAAGCTTTCAGCCAACACTCCCGAACCAGTTGGTTCAAGGTGTTAAGTGTTGAGACACCCCTAAGGACTTACTCCCTCAAGTCTCTCCCCCATACATACACACTACAGGCATTTGGTTCATTTATTTTCCTTCTTGAGACCTTGGTGTCCAACACCTCTTTGGGTTACTAAGTGCTCTGTAGTGAGGGGTTACTCTTGATAATGGACTTTCAGCTAATAATCCCGAGTTAGTTAACCCAAGTTACCAAGTGATAAGGCACCCCTAAGAGCTTATTCATCCAAGTAGATCTCTCACACAGGAACACCACAAACACATATCTTAAGATCAAAATCATTGGTGCCTAGCCTTATTGCTTACTCTTTTTCTTTTGTTTTTCCACTTTCATTATTCTTTTCTCTTTCTCTTATTAGGATCTTGTCATATACTTAGTCTCATGAGTATATTCAAAGCAAAGTATTCAGGCCAGATAGTTGTCATCCCACCTTATGGTTGAACCAACTTAGCTAACTTATGATCATACCACAAACTCATGAATGTACTCCATAGTATGAACTCCACTCTGGTCTTTTGAAACATAAACATTCTCTCTTCATTTGATTCAAAAGGAACAAGCATACAAGTAAGTAAAGTAAGGATGCAGTGACATAAAGGCTAGCACGCATACACCTATTCAGAAAGAAAGCTTAAAAGACAGAATTTAAAAAGATTCAAACTAACATGGAAGCATGTTCTATTTCATACAAGATCTTCCTTATTTAAAGCATAGAAAACAATGGACTAAAAAGAACTCCACCACCTTTCATTCATGTGGATGCCCCTGCTCCCCTCCTTGCTTGTCCTCATTGTGTCTCTCTTGAGTGCTCGTACTTCCACTTCCCTTGCCTTTTCCAAGCAGCTTCTTCCAGAAGTTAGTATCTTCCATCTTCTTCTTTAGTGCTTCTTTCTGCTGTTTCACCTTCCCTTCTTCTTGCTCTACCAATTCTTTTTGGACCTCATCATATGTGAAAATAGCATAGTGGAGATGATGCAAATGATTAGATATGTAATTCAACTTGGCTTGAGTGTTTACATAGAACTCCTCCCTATGTAGTTGCCTTCCTTCATTGAGTACACTGAACTCATTGAAAGTTTTCATTTGGGTTATTTGCCGCTGGTTGAGCTCTTGCAAGTGCTTCTCTTGAAGCTCTTGCCTCTCATTTACTTGGTTGATGGCTTGAGTGAGTTGGGAGTAGTGTTCCTGCTGCTGCTCCATTTGTTGTTTTTCCCATGCTTCCTGTTGGCTCAGCCAGTTGGATTGAAGGTTCAGTATTGGCTCTTGTCCTTCCATATGTCTCATCCCCAAATCCTCAATGGCTCTTAGAAGGTGACTCATGTTCAAGTTGGCTGGATCAGAATACTCTCCTTGTTGATATTCTCCCTGATGAGGTTCCTCTTGGTGAACTCCTTCTTTTGCTTTTGGTTTCCCTATTTGTGGCCTTCTTTGTTGCTGAGCAGGTGTAGTATAAACCAATCACTCAAGTGTAACTGGCCTCCCTGGGTTCACCCAGTCTGGATTGCTGTCCTCAAATACTACCTTGGCCTTGTTGCACAAGCGGAGAATGGTGCTGGGGTACCAAAGCCTGGCACCTGAATCAACCTTCTCAGCCGAATCTTGAATCCCCTCGGCAATGAGCTCATTCACATTGATTTCCCCACCCTGTATTAAGCAATGCACCATAGTAGCTCGATTGATGTTTACCTCTGAATTATTTGCAGCTGGTAGAATGGACCTCCTTACGAGTTCAAACCACCCCTTGGCTTCAGGGCTCAGGTCTCCCCTCTTAATGAACTTGGGTCTCCCATCTGTGTACCTCTCCCAGTCAGCTGCTATAACACAGATGTCTGACACTATCTCTGAGAGCTCATCATTATCAGGGCTTCTACTTATCCTTGCCTAATTACTGGCTTCATCAAAATGAGATGATTTCAGGTGAAGAGCTCTTGTTATGGCATTTGGGCTGAAGTCCACCTCCTTTCCTCTCACGTAACTTTTGAAAGTTGGGGCCTTGGTCTTATCTTCTCTTACTACATTTGCATAAAATTCTTTGATGAGGTTTCCATTGATCTTCCCCTCTGGACTTGTGAGCAATTGCCACCCCCTCTGTTTGATTTTCTCCAGAATCTGTGGTGACTCATTTGCATTGATTTGGAAGATTAACTCTGGCAATATCTTTCTGGCCCTTATCCGTTCGAATTCACGTTCATGAAAGGCAGTTTTGAATCTCTTCTCATCGAAAGGAACACTCTCCATGGGTTCCTTCCTCTTTTGCCTCTTTGAGCTTGATGATGCCATGAATTTAATTGCTGTTTTGAGGGGGGTTGGAGGATACGAATAGATGAGGAATAGGTTGGCTAGGACAGAGTGTGATGAAGGGGGTTGAGCAAGCCGAAAGTATGAAGTGTGGAGAGTGGGAATTTGAGTGTGAGGAATAAGCACGCACTAAGGTTCACTTATATAGTGAGATCATGAGTGGATGGAAGGTGTGGATTGCAAGGATTGTTGCTTGATGGACTGGTCGGGTTGTGTGGATTGCAAGGATTGTTGCTTCATGGACGCATACTCCGGCTATAATCAAATACCTATGCACCAACCCGATGAGGAAAAAACGGCATTCATTACCCCCGACGGGACGTACTGCTACACGGTCATGCCCTTCGGCCTGAAGAACGCCGGAGCCACCTACCAAAGGCTCGTCAACATGCTGCATTAAAGTGAAAATATTGTGGGCAATTTCTGAGCTGATTTTTGGCCCAGTTTCGAGCCCAGTCTACAGATTAGAGGTTGGGAGTGAAGGAGGATGGATCATTCATACACACATTAGTTTGAGATAGATGTAGAATTCTAGAGAGAGAGGCTCTCTCCTCTCTCTAGGTTTTAGAGTTTCTTCTTTTATTTTCAATTTCATCTAGGTTTAGGTTCCACTTCTTATCTTGATTGAAGTTCCTCTTTTAATTTCTTGTTATTACCTCTTTGCTTTCTTAGTTTTATATGTTGTTTCCTTTACCTTGTTGCTTTATTGTTCATGATTCCTTGTTGATTCCAATTTCATTTTAATGCACTTTGAGGTATTTTATGTTTAATATCGCTTTCTTTAATTTGTTGTTATTGTTTTCTTGCAATTATTTGTCTTAATTGTTTGATAAAATGCTTGGTTGGATTTTAAAACAGATTTTTGTGTTCTTGGCTTGGGTTGGTGATTTGGAGACTCTTGAATTATCAAAATCTCTTGTTGATTGGTAATTGAAGATTGCCGGTTAGCTTGAACTTTACTAAATCTAGTCTTTCACTATGAGTTGACTAGGACTTGTAAACTCAACTTGATTGTATGCACTTGACTTTCCTTTATTGGTTAGAGATTAACTAAGTGAAGACAGTTTACATTTGCCATCACAATTAAAGATGATAATGAGGATATGAACTTCAATTCTTACCTCTTGCTAAGACATTTCTTAGTCGTTAATTTATTTTCTTATTATTTACATTCCTTGTTCATCATTCAAAACTCCAAAAATACTTTCCCACAACCAATAATAAGTACACTTCCCTGCAATTCGTTTGAGAGATGACCGAAGGTTTAAATACTTCGGTTAATTTTATTGGTTTGCATTGTGACAAACAAATTAAACGTTGACAGAGGATTGTCTGTCAGTTTAGAACTATACTTGCAACGAGATTTATTTTGTGAAAATTCCTAATCGACATTTATCCGCTCGTCAAAAAACACAAAGAAGATCACGTTAGTTCCCATTTGCGAAATGGGAAAAAGTAAGGGGTGAGAATCTAAGATTCCCAATAGGATACTACACGAAAAACCTAAAGAGTTTTGCAGCCTAAGTCTAAGAATTCCCACAGTTATGTAGGTAAGTCACGCAAAAAAGTACAAGCACAAGTATATAGTAGAAAAATAAACAACTACAGAATATAGGAAACATAGATAAATCACAATTACAGAGAAATGCAGTAACTAAGTATGATGCATGTCTGGTCCTATGCAGGCAATGAGCTCATGTGTCAGTTGACTACCCACAACCCGACTTTACCCGGGACTAAGCCCGAATATGATTTTCTCAACTATGTACATTATGCATATGATGAGTGGATATTTTATACGCTTTTTGGCATCATTTTCATATAGTTTTCATTATGTTTTGTTTAAGTTTTATTAAGTTTTCATAAGTTTTAGTGCAAAATTAACATTTTTGAATTCTACTTTAAGTTTGTGTGTTTTATGTTGATTTCAGGTATTTTTTGGCTGAAATTGAGGAGCTTGAACAGAAGTCTGATTCAGAAGCAGAGAAAGGACTGTAGATGCTGTCAGGATCTGACCTTTGTGCACTCAAAGGAGATTCTTTGGAGCTATAGAAGTCCTAATGGAACACTCTCAACGACTATAGAAATCTAACATCCAGGGCTTTCTGGAAATATATAATAGTCCATGGTTTGTTTCGGAAATAAAGACCCAAAACTGCGTTCAACGTGAGCCACCAGCCCATTCTTGGCGTCCAGCGCCCAAAGGAGAGCAACTGGAGTTCAAAGCCCAAAAGAGGGTCCCTAGCCAGCGTTCAACGCCCCTAAGGGACACTAGCACGTGGGAGACACTCAAGCTCAGCCCAAACACTCACCAAGTGGGCCCCAGAAGTGGATTTTCGATCTTATGCATTCTCGTTCTTCATCTCATGAATTGAGGGTGACAATCACCCATGTTCTACTTGGGTTTCGTGCGATTCCTGACCTGGATAGCGTTGAACGAAAGCTAGAGTTTGCATTGCAAATTCGTATAGAGCATCTGAGCAACTTTGGATATGTGACATATAATCCCGTTGTCTTTGGGTGCGTGAGGTTTCTATGGCGCTAAGGCTAGAGTCAGAGAAGCAACCCTCTCTGATCCGGAAGATCTGCCTTGTCTGTGGCACCTTGAGTAGGATCGCGAAGGGGAGTGGCTTGCTTAGAGCTTCATCTTCTTCTACAATGAGAAACCTAGAGGTGTCTTGATGAGAGGACATGAGTCATCTCAATGTGGTAGATTGTTGCTGTAGCGGAGGTTAACTTGATGAGAAGACATGAGTTAATCACTTACAGCTGCCATTGAATAAATCAGAAAGCCATTGAGATAGACAGTAAGAAAAGTTAATCCAGAAAGACAAAACATCTCCGAAGCCTTAGTTGTTCGTCCATCACTGTTTTCACAAATCAATCCAGTATTTCTATCTTTATTTGTTTTATGCGTTTTTCGTGACAAACTTTATTTTCTATCCGCCTAACTAAGATCTACAAGGTCTCCACTACTTGCTCAAAACAAAAATCCTCGTGGGATCGACCCTGACTCACCTCAGGTATTACTTGGACGATCTAGCATACTTGGCAGTCTATCTGTGCGAATTCTGCGGAGCCAGTTTTGTGCACCAAGTTTTTGGCGCCGTTGTCGGGGATTGTTCGGATTTGACAAACTACCGGATTATCATGTTGCTTAGATTAGGTACTTTTTACTTTTGTTTTGAATCTTTCATTTTCTTTTCAAAAAAATTTCAAAACCTTTTCTATTTTGGCTATGTTTTTTCTTTTGATTTTCTTACTTTGAGTCTTACCTATTTTTTGTTTTCTTTTTCAAAAATTTTTCAAAATCTTTTTTTTCTTTAGTAATATTTGTTTGAGTCTTTTGTTCTTGTTCTTGTTAAAGTTTCGAATTTTCTTAGTATCCTTTAAAAAAAAATAAAAAATAGTGTCTTCTGTTTGAGTCTAGTGTCAATTGTTAAGTTTGGTGTTCTTTGTGTGTTCTTTGTTTCCTTTGAATTTTCGAATTGTTCTTGTATTTTTTCTTGGTATTCAAGTTGTTCTTACTTATTTTCTTGTTTTGATCTTAAAAGTTTTAAGTTTGGTGTCTTTTGGTGTTTTTCTTTTTTAGTTTTCAAAAATTTAGAGTCTTAGATCTAAAAATTTTAAGTTTGGTGTCTTTTGGTTGTTTTTCTCTTTATTCATTAATTCAAAAAATAAAAAATATCTTTTCTATCTATATTTCAAATTTATTTTCAAAAATTTCAAACAAAATTTCAAATTTTAATTTCAAAATCATTATCTTTTTTTTATCTTGATTTCAAAAATCAAATTTTAAATCTTATCTTTTTATATCTTATCATATCTTTCTTTTAATTTGATTCTTTCTTATCTTATCTTTCTTTTAAATTTTAAAATTCAAAACTTTTTCAAATTTTTATCTTATCATTTGTTATCTTTCATTAAATTTCAAATAATTATCTTATCTTATCTTAAATTTGAATTTCAAAATCAAATCTTTACAAAAAAATCAAATATTTTTCAAATCTTTATCTTATCTTGTTTCCAATTCAAAATTTAAAATTCAAAATTTTAAAAATTCAAAAATTAAAATCCAAATTTTAAAATTCAAAATTTTAAAAATCAAAATTTAAAAAATTCAAAATCTTTTAAAATCTTATCTTATCTTGTTTGACTTATTCTTTCAAATTTTAATTTTCAAGATCTTTCTTTGACTTTCTTTTTTAAGATTTTCAAAATCAAATATTTTTATTTTTGTTTTCAAATCTTATTAGTTAATTGGTTACTTGTTTTATCTTATTTTAATTTTAAAAGTTGGTGTATCTTTAATTCTCTTTTTCTCTTTCATCTTTTTCAAAACTTCCTAACTACTTCTTCTTTCTTCTTTTTCAAAATTCTTATCTCTCCTTCCCTCTCTATTTTTGAAAATCAACATTTAAATTCCAAATCTTTTTAGTTAATTAGTTGTCTTAGCTTTAATTGTCTTTAATTCTTCTTTATTTTCTTTTTTTTGAATTATATGAATAAAATAAAAAAAATAAAAAATATTTTAATTTTAAAAACCTCTTTCTTCTTAATTTTCGAAGTTTTCCTATCCCCTCTATTTCGAATTCTGTCGCACATCTCTACCTCCATTCTTCTTATCTTCTCTAGATATCTCACTCGAAATTTCCTATACTCTGACATAGAGACTCCCATTTTTCTTTGCTTCTTTTCTATGTATGCAGGAACAAGAAGAGTTCACTATGGACTCAAATGGAGGTGAACAGTTCAGAAGAACTTTAGGGTCCTATACGGCCCCCACTCCTGACTTTTATAGAAGGAATATTAGCAGACCTCCTATTGATCCAGATGACTTTGGGGTCAACTTCAGCCTGATCATGCTGATACAGCAACATTGCCAATTTCCTGGACTTTCACAGGAAGATCCAAACAAATTCCTCTCTAACTTCCTGCAGTTCTGTGATACTGTAGAGACCAATGAAATAGAGCCTAAAGTCTGCAAGTGAATACTCTTTCCATTTGCTCTGAATGATCAAGCAAAGCTATGGTGGATTTATGTGCCCAGAGGAAGTGTGAACACTTGGGATAAGGCTTTTAGCAAATTCCTGAACAGGTTCTCCTCCTCGCAGAGATGGTTTGAGCTAATGACAGACATTCAGACCTTCAGGCAGAAAGAGGGCGAATCCCTCTACGATACTTGGGAAAGGTACAAGTGGATGATCAGGAAATGTCCCCCTGCCATGTTCGCATGTTAGAGCAGGATAAAGATCTTCTATGAAGGTCTCTCTAGGATGACCAAGAGATTTTTGGATCACTCGACAAATGACTCTCTACACCCTTGAAAAATGACATTCAAAGAGGCAGATGAGCTCATTGAGAGGGTTGTCAATAACCAGTGCTTATACTCATCTGAGGAGACTATAGCTGCAAAGATTGCTGGGAATAAACTTATGTTGGAACAAATATACAGTAGTATGCAGAATCAAGTTTCTGAGGTTCATAGTGATCCTCCAGATGCTCATTGTGATATGAGTGCTAACCTTCCTCAAGGTGATATCCATAACTGTAGCATAGCTGAAGTTGAACTCCCAGAAGGGAGCAACACTGGTGTTGAATGCCAAGAAAGTATCACCAAGGGCATTCAACGCCCAGAGAGGGGGTAACGGAAATCAATTCAGGAGATACATCCCTCAAGCATCTAGACACCCCAGAGAAATACATGAGCATTGATATCATCAATTCCCTAGTAGAAGAGGTGACTATAGTTGAGAGATTCAAAAAAGAGCTGGACGACATCTTTTATGATGCCAAGCCTGATTTGGAGGCACCAGAAGAAATGGAGGAGACTGAGCCTAAGGTGGTACACACTGTTGAAGAACTAAATAAAGAAGAGACTCAAGGAGAGGCTGGAAGCACAATGTTACATGCCCTTCTAATGGGAAGAAAGCCTGAAGTACCACATCCTCAGAAGCCCCAAAAGGAAACCAAGGCCGAGCACTGCTCACAGTCCTTGGAAGGCTCTAAGAAGTTGCAATCCAATATTCTTTTTGCTGAAGTTTTGGAGCAATGGTCTCTATCTACTGGTAGGAACCTCTTTGATGCTGAGAAAGGCGAATTAGTGATGAAGTTACAGAAGGATTACATGATTATCAAGGTCCTTAAACCTCCACTACCGCTGACAAAGGAGGTACTTCCATGCAGAGTACAATACTGAAGCCTCCTCCCTTAGTGAAAACACATACAGTTTTCCAGACATCAAACTTAAGTTTGGTGTTGGGCAGTCATCATCCACCAAGGAGGAAGGTCCCAAGAGGAAGATGCATAGGGGATGGAGAAACAATATAACCTCTACCCTAACAAGCAAGGAGAATCAAGCTCATCACACTAAAGGAAAGCTTGTTAGGAGGAATTCAAATCTGAGGGGACTAATCTCCACCTCTTCTCCTATGGAGTCATTTCTGTTAACCAACTGGAAGAAGAGGAAGAAAGTCAAAAATCGAGTGTCAAGCTAATGACATTAAAGAAGCGCTTGTTGGGAGGCAACCGAACCATGAGTAGAGTATTTCTGTTCTTATTTCCTTTGTTAATTTTTATTTGAGTTTATTTTAGTTTAATTTTAGAGTTTTCTCTTGCTTTTTAATGTTTGTGATCATGTGTAGTAGTTAGAACAGAAATAGAAATAGTCAGAGCTGGAAACAGAACACCCTGGAGCAGAGACCTTGCTAGCGTTGAACGCCAGACAAGGGGGCCAGAGTGGGCGTTCAACGCCCATGAGGAGTAGCAAAGCTGGCATTGAACGCCAGCCAGGGGGCAGAGACCTGGTGTTGAACGCCAGGAAGGAGCACCCCAAGGCGTTCAACGCCCTATAAGGAGCATCAAGCTAGCGTTGAACGCCAACAAAGGAGCAGGAGCTGGGCGTTCAACGCTCACAAAGGGGCAGGAAATTCGAATTTCCTAGCCTCTTAAGACCAGTGACTCCCACAAAAACTCTACCTACCCCACCTACGTCACCCTCTATCTCTCCCTCTTTCTTCTTCTCCTTCTACTCTCTCATTCCCAAAGCCATCATAACTCCCACCAACCCCTGCCCACTTCAAATTCAAAATTTCCCACCCAATTTTCACCCATTTATTCGAACCCTAACCTAACCCACTGTTATAAATATCCGTTCTTCCTACCCTTCATACACAGACCATTCATTCACTAAAATCCCTTCTTGGACGAATCTACTATCCCTCTCCATCCCCTCTCTTCTCTTCTCTTCTTTTTCTACTATTTTCTTCCTATTTTGTTCGAGAACGAGCGAAGCTTTTAAGTTTGGTGTTGGAAATGCCTTGATTTTTGCTTTCCATTCCCACTTATGGAACCTAGGGTTGGAGAATCCTCTAGGAAGAGGAAAGCGAAAGCAGTTGCTTCCACCTCCGAATCTTGGGAGATGGAGAGATTCATCATCAAAGCTCATCAAGACCACTTCTATGAAGTAGTGGCAAAGAAGAGAGTGATTCCTGAAGTCCCTTTAGGCTAAAAAAGAATGAGTACCCGGAGATCCAAAGAGAAATCCAGAGGAGAGGTTGGGAATTCCTACCAATCCTATCCCAGAAGTTGGGATCTTGATGGTGCAAGAGTTCTATGCTAATGCATGGATTACTAAAAACCATGACACTAGTGTGAACCATCATCCCAAGAATTATAGCACCATGGTCCGAGGGTGTCTCTTGGATTTCAGCCCGGAAAGTGTAAGACTGGCACTCCATTTGCAAATGATGTAAATAGACTCACATCCTTACACTAGGAGAGTCAATTTTGACCAAAGGCTGTGTGGAAGGAGCTCAGCGGAAGAGGGATGCTCAAGGCAAGCCTGTCCAACTGAGAAGGTTGAACCTCAAACCAATAGCTAGAGGATGGTTGGAATTTATCCAACGCTCTATCATCCCTACTAACAATCAGTCAGAAGTGACCATTGACAGAGCCATCATGATTCATTGCATCATGATTGGAAGTGAGGTGGAGGTACTTGAGGTAATACCTCAAGAGTTGTACAAGAAAGCTGAAAAGTCTTCCCCCTTAGCAAGGTTGGCTTTCCCCCACCTTATCTGTCACCTATGCAATTCAGCTGGAATTGTCATAGAAGGAGATATTCCTATTGAGGAGGACAAGCCCATCACCAAGAAGAGGATGGAGCAAATCAGAGAGCCAGCACATGGACCACAGCAAGAGCATGTGGAGCTGCCTCAACAAGAAATCCCTGAGATACCTCAAGGGATGCACTTTTCTCTCCAAGGCTATTGGGACCAATTGCACACTTCTCTAGGAGGCTTGAGCTCCAGCATGGATTAACTAAGGATGGGGCATCAAGAGCACTCCACCATCCTGCATGACATAAGAGAAGATCAAAGAGCCATGAGGGAAGAACAAAGAGTTATGAGGGAAGAACAACAGAGGCAGGGGCGTGACATAGAGGAGATCAAGCACTCTATTGGATCCTCCAGAAGAATTAGTAGCCGCCATTACTGAGGGGGATTCGTTCCCTTTACTCCCCTGTTGCCTATTATTTTTCTGTTTTCTATGTATTTTGTTTTATTGTCTGTTTCTAGTGTATGATCATCTGTCTTTATGTCTTAAAGCTATGAAATATTCCATGCATCACTTACCTTGCTTAAAAGAAAAATGATTTTATTTGAAAAAGAAAAGTAAGATGCATGGATTTCAAGTTTTATATTAGGAATAGTTCAATTATTTGATTTGGTGGCATTGCTTTTGTTTTCTAAATGCATGAATAAACAGTGCATATTTGATGTTGGAGTTAAAGAATGTTGGCTCTTGAAAGAATGATGATAAAAGTGAAGTATTATTGGTGATCTGAAAAATCCTAAAATTAATTCTTGAAGCAAGAAAAAATGGCAAAAAGCAATAAAAGAAAAAATAAAATGCAAAAAAAAAATATAGCAAGCAGAAAAAGCCAATAGCTCTTTAAACCAAAAGGCAAGAGCAAAAAGTCAATAGCTCTTTAAACCAAAAGGCAAGAGCAAGGATCCAAGGCTTTGAGCATCAATGGTTAGGAGGGCCTAAAAGAGAAATCTTAGCCTAGGCAGTTCAATTGAGCTGCTTCCCTAATTATATGCTTGTGGTGTGAAGGTGTCAAATGAAAAACTTGAGACTGAGTAGTTAAATTCGTGGTCCAAAGCAAATAGTGTGCTTAACAACTCTGGACACCACTGGCTGGGAGCTCTAGCAAAGTTGAGTCACAATCCTAAAGGGTTCACTCAGTTAAAGTGTCTATGGCATTTATGTATCCGGTGGTAATACTGGAAAACAAAGTGCTTAGGGTCACGGCCAAGACTCTAAAGAAGCTGTGTTCAAGAATAAGAAAGAACTTAACTAAGAATCAATAGTATCATCTGAATTCTAAGTTTCTAAAGATGCCAACTATTCTGAGCTTCAATTGAAAGTGAGATGCCAAAACTATCCAGAAGCAAAAAGCTACGAGTATTGCTCATCTATTTGAAACTGAGCTTCATTGAGAACTCTGAATTTTATTGCATCCTTATATTTCTTTTTATCCTACTTTGTTTTTCATTGCTTGGGAACAAGCAACAGTTTAAGTTTAGTGTTCTGATGAGCGGATATTTTATACGCCTTTTGACATCATTTTCATATAGTTTTCATTATGTTTTGTTTAAGTTTTATTAAGTTTTCATAGGTTTTAGTGCAAAATTTGGATTCTACTTTGAGTTTGTGTGTTTTATGGTGATTTCAGGTATTTTCTGGCTGAAATTGAGGAGCTTGAGCAAAAGTCTGATTCAGAAGCAGAGAAAAGACTGTAGATGTTGTCAGGATCTGACCTCCGTGCACTCGAAGGAGCTTTTCTAGAGCTGCAAAAGTCTAAATGACGTGTTCTTAATGACTATGAAAAGCTAACATCTAGGGCTTTACAGAAATATATAATAGTCCATACTTTGTTTCAAAAATGAAGGCCCAAAACTTCCATTCAACGCCAACCACCAGCCTATTCCTGGTGTCCAGCGCCCACAGGGGAGCAACTGGAGTTCAACGCCCAAAAGGGGGTCGCTAGCTAGTGTTCAATGCCCCTAAAGGACACTAGCACGTGGGAGACACTTAAGCTCAGCCCAAACACTCACCAAATAGGCCCCAAAAGAATATTTTTGCACTACCAACTTAGTTTATCTTACTTTTGTAATCCTTAGTCGTTAGATTAGTATATATAGGAAAAGATCACCCTTGTTTATGATCTTCTCCCTTCCCTCCCCCATTTGAATACTTTACTACTTTTGTATAGTATGAGTCACTAACCTCCTAAGTTAAGGTTAGGAGCTCTGCTGAGTTTCATGGATTAATAATATTACTGTTCTATTTTCAATACAATTCTGATTCTATTCTCTTATGCATTCTTGTTCTTCATCTCATGAATTGAGGGTGACCCATGACAATCACCCTTGTTCTACTTGGGTTCCGTGTGATTCCTGACCTGGATAGCGTTGAACTAAAGCTAGAGTTTGCATTGCGAATTCGTATAGAGCATCTGAGCAACTTTGGATATGTGACATATAATCCCGTTGTCTATCGGTGCGTGAGGTTTCTGTGGCGCTAAGGCTAGAGTCAGAGAAGCAACCCTCTCTGATCCGAAAGATCTGCCTTATCTGTGGCACCTTGAGTAGGATCGCGAAGGGGAGTGGCTTGCTTAGAGCTTCATCTTCTGCTACAGTGAGAAACCTAGAGGTGGCTTGATGAGAGGACATGAGTCATCTCAACATGGTGGATTGCTGCAGTAGTGGAGGTTAACTTGATCAGAGGACATGAGTTAATCACTTACGGCTGCTATTGAATTAATCAGAAAGCTATTGAGATAGACAGTAAAAAAAGTTAATCCGGAAATACAAAGCATCTCCGAAGCCTTATCTGTTCGTTCATCACTGTTTTCACAAATCAATCCGGTATTTTTATCTTTATTTATTTTATGCGTTTTTGTGACAAACTATGTTTTCTATCCGCCTAACTAAGATCTGCAAGGTGTCCACTGCTTGCTCAAAACAAAAATCCTCGTGGGATCGACCCTGACTCACCTCAGGTATTACTTGGATAACCCGGTATACTTGCCGGTCTATCTGTGCGAATTCTGTGGAGCCAGTTTCGTGCACCAGGATACGTGACTAATAGACAAAGTTTAATTTATCAATGAGAATTGCGTTGCAAGTATATTTCCAAACCGACAACTAGCTCTCAATCAAAGTTTAATTTGTTTGTCACAAGTTCAACCCAATAAAAATTAACTGAGAGTATTGCTCCCAGGTTATCCTCAAGAGAATGGGCAAGTGTGTGTATCAAGGTTGGCTAAAAATCCAGGGTTGAAAGACATAAGCATGAATTTAAACTAGCAAAGCTTAGCATGCAAGAAACTTAAATTGCAAGAAATTAAATCAAGACAATTAAAACAAGGTCTAAGTAAATGGCAATCTAACAAAACAATATATGAATCTAATTCTATTCTAGAGCTAACTAAACAAATAAAATTAACTAAAGCAAGAATTAAGTAATTAGAATTTAGGTTTTCAAGTATGAATTTCAAAAGAACTCTTGGCTAAGGCATAGAAATTGAGATTACTATCCTTGTCTAATAACCATATATTGACAATTGTGAGGGACCAATCCCATCAAGTCTACTTCTGTGCTTGAAGTATGTCAAATAGGCTTGATCAATATCAACCCATAAGTCCCAACCTAACTACTAATTAACTTAGTAGTAGACTAGTATTAATGGGTATCAAATTGACCAACAAGGGTTTTCAAATCATCAATCCAATTAGACCCAATGACTCAAGGTCACTCAATTCCCTTAGCCTAGGCCAAGAGTATGAAAAACTACTCCATAACTAGTGAAAACAATTTATCAAACACTTGATGTGCAATAGTCAAAGACATAACTAAATTGCAAAATTAAATAGAAATTAAAGCTATCAACTAACAATTAACAACAATATCAACTCAACTAAAACCATAAAACATGGAAAATATCAATGGATTAATGAGAATTCAAAATTAACAAGGTTCATAAAATGAGAAATAAAAGAAAACTAAAGAGAAGAACACAATACAAACAAAGGAATTAAGTAAAATTAGAACTAAAGAGACTAAAATCAAGACAATAAAATTAGAATCAATCAGCTCCAATCTAGAAATTCAAATAAGAAATGATCAAAAGGCACTAAACCTAGAGAGAAGTAAGAGTTTCTCCCTCTAAAAAATAAAGAACAAAAACTAGCTAAAATTAAGTCTAATTGTGTGTATGCTTGATTGCCTACTTTCCCCCATTCAATTCTTGGCCTTTTTCATTTAGAATCAAGTTGGATTTGAGCCTGGATCAGCTCAGAAATCGCGAGCCACATTTTCTTTAAGTGAGTCACGTGGTGAAGTCATGCGTACGTGGAAGGTCACACGTGCGTGCGAAAACCAGCTTCTCACAACTTTTATTCTTCATGTTCCTTCCACTTTTGCATGCTTCCTTTCCATCCTCTAAGCCATTCTTGCCCTATAGATCCTGAAATCACTTAACAAACGTATCACAGCATCGAATGGTAATAGAAGAGGATTAAAATTTAGCATTTTTAAGGTTTAAGAAGCATGTTTTGAACTATGAAACATAATTAGGAAGAAATCATAAAAGCATGCAATCTATGTGAATAAGTGTGAAAAGAATTGATGAAACCCACCAATTTCAACACAAGATAAACCCTAAAATTGGGATTTATCAGTACGCATCATACTGTGTGTACGCACAGCTTGTAAAATTCACCGGGCGTGCATACACACAAGTGTCAACACCTGCTCTGTTGTATGCGTGCGTACCATAGGGTGCATGGGCACCCAAACCAGAAATTATGGTTTCCTGCAACTTAGCCAAATTCAAATTTCTGTACCTAACTTCCGACGTCCATAACTTCCTCTAGAAAACTTTGATTTCCTCAATCTTTAAACCATTTTAAGGCTCTTAAAATTATCTTCAATTTGAAATAAAGTTCACTTAAATCCAAAATCCGAGGCTCAAGTTAAGGTCCGCCTAAATTGGTTAAAAAATTTGTTTTTACCAAAAGAGTTCAAACCTCTATTTTCCAAATCCTCAATTTCAAACCAATTGCTAAACAACTAAAACATCCCCAAAGCTCCAAAAATCATATTCACATATTTTCCAAACATCTCTCATCATCTCAACATACAATTTCATCAATACACTCGACAAATTTCAATCCAACACAATCATCATTCATCAAAATATCATCATTACAACTCATAATTATCATCAATCATAACCAACATCAATCATAACCATATCCTCATAACAAACTCAACATTTTCACCAAAAATTACTAAATCTTAACAAGTTCACATAATTCAACTTATCCTACGGTCAACTAGCCTAAGTTTTCACGTAACATTACACATTTTCTATGAGAAACCAAAACTATACCTTGGCCGATTCCTCTCTAAGCCTGGAATACCTCAAATTCCTCCATTCCTCAAGTGTCCAAAGCCCCAATTTCTCACTAAACGAAAATCCAGTTTCCAAGGTTCACTCCCAAGCATCCAATTTCACCAATTTAGCTTCGAAACACATAATTTAATCTAATTCCACACAATATCACAAAAATTAACATAAGGTTCACTAATTTAATAATTTCACAATAGTTAGAGATTCCTCACCTTACCCACGGATGATTGGGGCAAAATCCAATGATCTTCCAAAGCTAATTCAACCCTAAGACATCAAAATCACATAATCCTCAATACAAACAACTCAAATTTTTAAAATTGAAGGAGGCTGAGTAACTGGGTGACAAATGAGAATTACTTACTAATTTGTTCGGTTGGTTTTGAAGAGTTCGACGCGATGATCGCGTGAACAGTGTGACGATCGGAGTTTTGGATTGAGAGATAAGTGGAATTGAAGGTGAGGTTAGGGTTTTGTGTTATTATTTTGCTCCCCTTTTCCTAACTCAGCGTGCTTCTCTTTGAAGATGAAGGGAGGAGTGGCTGAAGCCAATTAAGTGAGGGTGAATGGGTTGGGCCTTGGGCCCAATGTGGGCCCGGTTCAACCGATTCGGCCCGTTGGTCTAATTTTGGGCAAAAAACTTTTAAATTAGTGTCAAAATTTATATTTTTAATATTTTTAACTCATTTGACTAATAAAATTTAATTTTCTAATTTTTTTAATATTATTTAATTTATTAGCTAATTATTCATTAATTTTACAGGGTTTGCATCCAACCCACCTAATTAAGAATTTTGTCCCCAAAATTCAAATTCAGTTACCTAGAAACAGGTGCGGGTAGTCATTCCTCATTTCTGAATCAAGTTTCCAGGTGTGTTCCTTAATTCTAGCTCAACTCTAAGTCACTTTTACTAGCGAAACTTCTTTTCCGCGCAATCGCTTAATACAGGTATCATCAATTCGGACCGGAGTTACTTGAAGCGTCACCTCCTCTTTCAATTGAACTGATTCTGGTTCTAAAACATGGTTGGTATCAGAAGTGTGCTTCCGTAGCTATGAAACGCGAAATACGTTGTGCAGGTTTGAAAGATGCGTTGGTAAAGCTATCCGATATGCCACCGCCCAATTCTCTTCAGAATCTAAAACGGACCGATATAGCGAGGACTTAGTATCTTTGTCTTGATCGCTCTACCAACCCCTGTTGTTGGAGTAACCTTAAGAAAAACATGATCTCTGAAGAACGAGTGATTGACGGTTTAGAATTCAAAATAAATTCCCGTTGCAAGTATAGTTTCTAAACCAAGCAATCATCCTTTCTTGCAAACGTTTTGGTTGTCACAAGTAACAAACCCCTTTAAAATTGATAACCGAAGTATTTAAACCTCGGGTCGTCTTCTCAAGGAACTTCAGGGAGGTGTTCTTATTATTGGTTATGAGTTTTGTAAATTGGGGGTTTTGAAAGTAAGGAACAAGTAATTTAAACGACAAGTAAAATAAATAAATAATTGTAAAATAAACTCTTGGCAAGGTATGAGAACTGGAATTTCTATCCTAGTTATCCTTATCAATGGTGATGATAATTGGGTTTTAACCCCACTTAGTTAACCTTTACTAAACAAAGGAAGGTCAAGTGGACTAATCAATTTGATCCTCAGGTCCTAGTCAATTCCTAAGAAAGACTAGAGTTATTGGAATTCGATTCAATTAGCAAAAATAATAATTATCAATCATGATGAGTTTGATAACTCAAGAGTCTCCGATTGATCAATTAAAGCCAAAAGGGAAAAATCTAAATTATTTATATAAATAAAGGAAAGCAATCATAATTTTGAAATGCCTCAAGTTACACTAATAAAGATATCAAATGTAACATGGAAAAGTTTATAAATTAAATTGGGAAAATAAATAAAAGGAACATTGAACCTGGTAATTGAGCAGAAATTGTAAGTTGAAATAATAAAAGTCCCAAATCCTTTAAGAGGAATCCTAATCCTAAATCCTAAGAGAGATGAGAGAACCTCTCCCTCTAAAAACTACATCTAAATTGTGAAAAATGAATAATCGAAGGCTCCCCTTTGAATGGATGCATTCTTCCACTTTATAACCTCTAATATGTGCTTTCTGTACTTGGATCTGGGCCAAAAAGGGTTTCAGAAATCGCTGGGAGCATTTTCTGCAGTTTCTGGTGCGTGGCGTCTGTCACGCATCCACGTGGGTAACGCGGTCGCGTCATCTGGGTGTTTTCCTTGTCATGCGTTCGCTTCGGTCACGCGTACGCGTCATCTGCGTTCTGCTCAAGGCGCGCATCCGTGTCAGTCACGCGTTCGCGTCACTGCCTTTTCGTGCTAAGCATGCGGCCGCGTCGTCCATGCGTTCGCGTCGCTGCCAGTTTCTTCAAAAACTCCATTTTGTGCTTTCCTTCTATTTTTGTATGTTTCCTTTCCATCCTTTAAATCATTCCTGCCTTAGGAGATCTAAAAATACTCAACACACAAGTCACGGCATCGAATGGTAATAAAAGGTAATTAAAATAATTATTTTTAAAGCATAGGAAACATGTTTTTCACATATATCACATTATAAGGAAGGGAAAGTAAAACCATGCAATTTCACATGAATAAGTGGGTGAAGGGTTGAATAAATCACTTAAATTGAGCACAAAATATATCATGAAATATGGGTTTATCAACCTCCCCACACTTAAACAATAGCATGTCCTCATGCTAAATCCAAGATAAAGAGTAAGGTAAGGTTAAAGTGGTGGAATCTCATGCAATGCAATCTATTCTAAATGCAACTACCTAAATGAATCATGCAATTCTAATTGTTATTCACTTTTATATAAAGCTTACATGTAGTTAAATTAATTCATATTCTCAAGGAATCATATATGCATAGCCAAACCTTAGATAATGTTAAAGCACTTTTACAATTGAGATGGGCAAAAATATTTCAAAAACTTGCAAGACAATTTAACAATTTAAGCAGAGATATATGGTGATGAGCTATTGAACCCTCACTGGATTTTGTGTTTACTCTCTAGTCACTCAGTGTTTATTGGGTTAATCACTCTATTCTTTTTCTATCCTTACTTTCTATAACTTTGTTCTTCATCTAACCAATCAACAATTATAGAATACATATATACAAAAATCATGAGGTCTTTTTCAAGGTTGTAATGGGGCCAAAGTAAAGGTGAAGGCATATGTATAAGGTTAAGTGAGCTAATAAGTGAATCCTTGATTAGTCTAAGATCTCACCTAACATACATACTTTATAAATCAAAGTTTCTTAACCTAATTGCCCAAATTTTCCCTCTTTGTATTGCAAACTCATGCATTAAATTTTAATTTTGTCCCATGTGCATTGATTCTTTTTATTTTGCATTTGGGGAATTTTTGTATCCCCTTATTTAAACACTGAAATTTTTTTTTATCAATGCACATGGTAATTCAATTGTTTTGATTTCACATGAGCATGCTTCCCAAATTTTTATTTTGAAACATCTTATTCTTTTTTTTTTTAAATTCCTACTTTGTTTCTATCATCCCATGTTCCCATAAAATTCCCAACACTTAAACAATACACAATTTCTATCTTAAGCTATCCAAGGACTCAACTTGGATTTTTATTTTGTTTTTCTGCTTAAGGCTAGTGATGTGGTTTATAGAACAAGAGGGGATTAAAAAGCTCAAAGGGGGTTAACAAGGGTGATGCACAAGGTAGGCTAATTTGGGATAAGTGAGGAAAAATTCAAATGATGGCCTCAATCATCTCTTGGTATGTATCTATATTCTATAATTGGACATACATATTAAAACAAAGTAAAGAACATCATAATGAAAAAGAAGGGTAAAACACAGGAATGAAATTTATGGTCTGATTGCAACCATACAGTTAAGCTCAAAACTCAGGCTGTGTATTCTCTACCTCAAAAATCATATATCAGTTATACATGTCATGCAAGTAAAAAATTAAGAGTTCCCATTATTCTCAATGTAAATCTTAGGGTGGCCCTTAAAATCTTAGTGTTGTTCCTTGATGAAATGTTGTTAACTAACTAACATGTAATGCTATATATACAAGGTGTGTGGGTTGTTTTAATTTACTAAGATTTCTAGTTTACTTCCTTTTTATTTTCAATTAAACCAAACTATCATATGCTAAAAGGGTAAACTATACTAATTAATTCACATATTCTATAACTAATAGGTTTAGAATTGCAAACCAAACTAAACGGCTAAAATATGAACTAAAGTACAAAATGCGAAAATAAAGTAAAAATGTAGCAAAAGAACAATGTATAAGTACTGAAAAATAAAAATAAAGATAAAAATACAGAAAAATAACAAAATAAGATAAAAAGAGTCTGTAGTGGTTCACCAAAAAAATACGCCAGGGATGGCGACCTCCCCACACTTATAATAAAGCATCGTCCTCGATGCTCACTCAAGCTAGGTGTGAAGAAGTGTCATCACCGGAAGGATGGGCTGCTGGAGTCTCGGTGGTGGCCTGAGGATCTGCAGACTGGATGAGGGTAGGAGGATCTGTCTGCTGCAGTGGAGGTGCTGACTGAAGAGGGATCTCTGGGTCTGTGGCCTGAATCTGGTGAGGCTCCTCCTGCTGTGGCACAGCCTGCTCTGGTCCTGCCTGCTCAGCCTCTCTCTGTGCATGTGTCTCATCCTCATGCTCGTCCGCCTCCTCCTCAGATGGCTCTGATGATGTGTCAGGCTCGTAGGGGATGTCGCCGCTAGATCGGATCATCAACTTGAGGTGCTCATAGCGTCGCTTGTTTCGACGCTTAGATCTATCATATCGCCGCCAGTTGCGGCGCTCCATTTGGTCCAGCTGCTAAAATAAGCGGTGCACGAGGTGGTAAACGGGCTCTAAGGCAGGTGGAGGTACAGTGGATGGGGCTGGTGCAGCAGTGGAAGAAGAAGGGGCAGCTGAAGATGTGGCTACCTCACTAGAAGCCGTAAGGAATGGAGGTCTGTGGCCTAAAGCCTGAAACTTCCTGCTGTGGAAAATGAGCTTCTTGCAGTCTGCAGCAGGTGGCTTCTCATCAGCCAGCTCCCAAGGCAAGTCAGCTCGACGGCCGAGCTGCGTAATCAGATATGGGAAAGGAAGAGTGCCTCTGACATGGACCCTGGCCATGTAATACCGGATGAATCGTGGAAGGTACAGGTCCTTACTCTCCATCACACACCAGAGGAGGGTGATCATAGCAGCAGACAGCTCCGTCTCATGAGTACTCGACATAACAAAGTTGCTCAGGATCTGGTGCCAGAGCCGAGCCTCATCATTCAGATACATCAGCTTGATTCCTTTAGGCATTGTTGTGTTCTTTCCCATGACCCATGGGACAGTAGGATCAAGGGCTATCCTCTGCTTGATAGCATCCCAGTCAAATCGCATAAAGCGCATGTCCTCTTCAGCCTTTTGGTAACCGTCAGGCTGGTCTGACTTAGGCTGAAGCTGCAGAATATCCTCAATGGCTTCCTCAATGACCAGTATCTGTTTCCCTCTGAGGTGTACTGCATCCAGGGGAAGTCTTGAAATAGTTGCAGTAAAACTCTCTTACCCAGGAAGCATTGACCTCTGTCAGGTTTCTCTCCAAGAGGAACCAGCCTCTCTGTTTTATCTGATCGGAGGTGTACTGCTGTAGTTCTTCTGGAATTTTCAGAGTTCTCTCCAGGTACAGGTTTCTGGAGGTGACAAACACTGGATACTTCAGCTCACAGTATCTGTTTGCAAATTTTACCGGATCATTGGCAGTGAGGAGCTGGTTAGCCTTCTCCTGCGGGGTAAAGTGCTTTTCCCGCCAGGAGTCATCATGCATAATGTCCAAGATAGACATAGAGGATTCACCTCTTTTCCTTTTACCAGTGGTTGCCTTGCCTTTTCCTTTTCATTGAGGGTCAGACATCCTGAAAAGCAGAAATTACAGGATATAAATGAAGAACGAAACAGGGAAATAAGTAGGCAAATAGGATAATAGCAATATAAGCACATAGTGGCAAAAGAGCAGTAGAATAATGAAATGAGTTAAATAAATGTACAGTTTGGATTGTATTTGAGTTAGAAATCCGAGATGAAAAATCACAATTCAAAATGTAATATAAGTAGAATTCATGTTAATTAGGAAAAACAAGAATCATGCCTTGAGTTAGAAAGTTAAAGTAAATAGTTAAAAACCAAAAAGAGACGTTTGAAAGTTAGATTGGTTAGGATTGAAAAAAAGAGGTTAGAAAGTGGAAATCAGTGAGTTAGGAGAAAGTATGTTAAAGTGAGTGGCATGATAAATGGTTCCTAGGTAACAAAAAATTCACAATTTTAAAGAATAATCAACTCATATTCAAGGAAGGATAACATGTTGGTGATGATTCATATAGAAATAGAAATAGCAAAAATTGAAATCGAATCATCAAAAGTGCAATTTATGAACCAGGAAATTGAAAGAAAAAAGAATGTTGGCCCATGCATTCATGAATTGGTTTGGTTGTAGCTAAGTAGTGCAGAATTGAAAATTGCCAAAACCAATTCCTGAATGTAAAAATGAAACAATTTGTAGAAAATTGGGCAGCATTTCGACTAAAATTGGATGTTCCCGAGTGATAAACAGCAAGCAGAATAGTTCATATAAGGTAAAATAATGCTGCAAATACACATAAGTAATTTGAACATGAAAGAGCAATGGAACAGCAGCATGAAACAGCGAAGAACAGCATATGAACAGTATTAACATCACAGTGGTGCACGAATTGTGAATCACACTTTTCACAACTCGTACCACTAACCAGCAAGTGCACTGGGTCGTCCAAGTAATACCTTACGTGAGTAAGGGTCGAATCCCACGGAGATTGTTGGTTTGAAGCAATCTATGGTTATCCTGCAATTCTTAGTCAGGAAGTCAATTATATTTATCAGTTGAATTGCGAATAAACAAGAGAGCATGGGTTAAAGGTTACTTGTTATGCAGTAATGGAGAATATGTTGGAGTTTTGGAGATGCTTTGTCTTCTGAATCTCTGCTTTCCTCTGTCCTCTGATTCACGCACGCACGTCCTTCTATGGCAAGCTGTGTGTTGGTGGATCACCGTTGTCAATGGCTACCATCC
The DNA here is from genome assembly GCF_059453495.1 of Arachis ipaensis. NCBI lineage: Eukaryota > Viridiplantae > Streptophyta > Magnoliopsida > Fabales > Fabaceae > Arachis > Arachis ipaensis. The sequence goes on along the minus strand of NC_142444.1, from coordinate 116,574,803 downwards.
ATCCTTCCAGTGAAAAGGGTCCAAGTGCGCTGTCACCGCACGGCTAATCATCTGCAGGTCCTCAGTCGTACCGGAATAGGATTTACTATCCTTTTGCGTCTATCACTATGCCCAGCACTCGCGAGTTTGAAGTGCGTCACAGTCATCCAATCCCAGAATCCTACTCGGAATACCACAGACAAGGTTTAGACTTTCCGGATTCTCATGAATGCCGCCATCAATCTAGCTTATACCACGGAGATTCTGATTAAGGAATCTAAGAGATATTCATTTAATCTGATGTAGAACGAAGGTGATTGTCAGACACACGTTCATGGATTGAGGAAGGTGATGAGTGTCACTGATCATCACCTTCTCCATAGTTAGGCGCGAATGGATATCTTAGATAGGAACACGCATGTTTGAATAGAAAACAGAAATACTTGCATTAATTCATCGAGACACAGCAGAGCTCCTCACCCCCAACAATGGAGTTTAGAGACTCATGCCGTCAAAGAGTACAAAGTTCAGGTCTAAAATGTCATGAGATACAAAATAAATCTCTAAAAGTTGTTTAAATACTAAACTAGTAACCTAGGTTTACAGAAAAATGAGTAAACTATAACAGATAGTGCAGAAATCCACTTCTGGGGCTCACTTGGTGTGTGCTGGGGCTGAGACTAAAGCTTTCACGTGCCTGGGGCTATTTTGGGCGTTCAACGCCAGCTTTGGATCCTTTTCTGGCGTTGAACTCCAACTTGCAACGTGTTTCTGGCGCTGGACGCCAGAATTGGGCAGAGAACTGGCGTTGAACACCAGTTTACATCGTCTATCCTTGAGCAAAGTATGAACTATTATATATTTCTGGAAAGCCCTGGATGTCTACTTTCCAACGCAATTGGAAGAACGCCATTTGGAGTTCTGTAGCTCCAGAAAATTCATTTTGAGTGCCGGGAGGTCAGAATCCAACAGCATCAGCAGTCCTTTTTCAGCCTGAATCAGATTTTTGCTCAGCTCCCTCAATTTCAGCCAGAAAATACCTGAAATTACAGAAAAATACACAAACTCATAGTAAAGTCCAGAAATGTGGATTTTTGCCTAGAAACTAATGAAAATAAACTAAAAACTAACTAAAACATACTAAAATCTATATGAAATTAACCCCAAAAAGCGTATAAAATATCCGCTCATCACAACACCAAACTTGAACTGTTGCTTGTCCTCAAGTAACTAGATAAATAAAATAGAAGACTAATAAGTCAAGAAGCAATAATATCTCAGAGTTTTTGAGTGAAGCTCAGATTCTAATTAGATGAGCGGGACTAGTAGCTTTTTGCTTCCGAACAGTTTTGGCATCTCACTTTATCCATTGAAGCTCAGAGTGATTGGCATCTATAGGAACTTAGAATTCAGATAGTGTTATTGATTCTCCTATTTCAGTATGATGATTCTTGAACACAGCTATTTTATGAGTCTTGGCCGTGGCCCTAAGCACTTTGTTTTCCAGTATTACCACCGGATACATAAATGCCACAGACACATAATTGGGTGAACCTTTTCAGATTGTGACTCAGCTTTGCTAAAGTCCCCAATTAGAGGTGTCCAGGGTTCTTAAGCACACTATTCTTTTTGCTTTGGACCTTGACTTTAACCGCTCAGTCTCAAGTTTTCACTTGACACCTTCATGCCACAAGCACATGGCTAGGGACAGCCTGGTTTAGCCGCTTAGGCTAGGATTTTATTCCTTTAGGCCTTCCTATCCACTGATGCTCAAAGCCTTGGGATCTTTTTTATTTACCCTTGCCTTTTGGTTTTAAGAGCTTTTGGCTTTTTCTGCTTGCTTTTCTTTTTCTTTCTATTTTTTTTTTCTGCAAGCTTTGTTCTTTGCTGCTTTTTCTTGCTTCAAGAATCATTTTTATGATTTTTCAGATTATCAATAACATGTCTCATGTTCATCATTCTTTCAAGAGCCAACATATTTAACAGTCTTAAACAACAAATTCAAAAGATATATGCGCTGTTCAAGCATTCATTCAGAAGACAGAAAGCATTGCCACCACATGTTACTGATTAGAATTTTTCCTATTAAAACTCGAATTTTATTGCCTCTTATTCAAAAGATCTGCTATTTTATTCATGTTTGCTGATGATGAGAAAAATAGACTATAACTTAATTGGAGATAAAATCAAAATAGACACTAATTACTACTATATGACTCCTAAAGTAAACTCCTATAACGACAACTATCACAGAGTTAAAGCAGAAATTGGAATTTAACAACCTTTGTTCTGGGAAGTGGATGTTCCTCGGATCTGTGGGGTGCTTGGTCCTTCAAGAGATAACTTTTGGCGCTTTAATTCCCTCAAGTCACACCCTTGCTCTTCCTGTTCTTTAATCAAATAGCAAAGAATTTGACTTTGTTCCTTCTGTTCCTTTATTATTTGTTCCATAGCTTCTTGCATCTTGGTAACTGATGTTTCAAGATACTCCCAATATTCAGATTGAGGGATTTCTGGGAGAAATTCTTGTGTTTTCTTCTTGATGGGGTCATCCTGTGCTTGTTGTTTTTCCATTGATGCTTTGGTGATTGGTTTCTCAATTGAGATATACTCAGTTATTCCCATCCTTACCCCAACGTCCTTGCAGAGCAGAGAAATCAAGCTTGGGTAAGCCAACCTGGCCTCTTTAGAATTTTTATTAGCAATTTTGTAGAATTCAGTTGAAATCAATTGATGAACTTCCACTTCTTTTCCCATCATGATGCAATGGATCATCACTACTCTTTTAACAGTGACTTCAGAACGGTTGCTGGTGGGCAGCAGAGAATGCCCAATGAAATCCAGCCATCCTCTGGCGACTGGTTTGAGATCTTCCCTTTTGAGTTGATTTGGGATACCCTTCGTGCTAGTGGTCCACCTTGCTCCAGGGATACATATATCCTCTAGAATCTTATCCAGGCCCTTGTCTGTTCTTATCATTCTCCTGTTGAAAGAGTCTGGATCATCTTTCAGCTGAGGTAGCTTTAAGATCTCTCTGATCTTGTCAGGGATGGTATGAACAATCTTTCCTCTGACCATGGTCCGATATTCATAGAAAGCGGTTCCAGATAGTTTTTGCTTGTTTGTCTGCCACATATTAACATAGAACTCCTGGACCATATTCCTTCCCACTTTCGTCTCAGGATTAGCTAGGACCTCCCAGTTCCTGATTCAAATTTGCTCCTGGATCTCCGGATATTCGTCTTCTTTCAGATCGAATCTAACTTCTGGGATAACTGATCTTAGACCCATTATTTTGTAATAATGGTCTGCATGTTCTTTAGATAAGAACTTCCCTTGATTCCAAAGTAGTTTTGGAACGCTCTCTTTCTTGCCTCTTGAAGTGGGTTGTTTTCCCTTAGGAGCCATGCTCTTAGTGATCACGGATAAACACACCAAACTTAGAGGTTTGCTTGTTCTCAAGCAAAAGAAAAGAAAGGAGAGGGATAGAAGGAGAGCTAGGTGTAATTGTTGATGGAGGAGGGTGGAGGCCGAACCCATATATAAAGGGAGGGGGTGGGTTCGAAAATTTTGAAAAGATATGATAAAAAGATTGATTTGGAAAAGATAAGATAGAAGATATGATAAGAGAGGATATAGTTTAAAATTGAAAAGATATGAAAAATTTTTGAAAAAGATAAATCTAGATTTTGAAAAAGATAATGTGGAGATTTGAAAAAGATATTAGTTGAAAAAAATAGATTTGTTTTGAAAATTTGAAAAAGAGTTGGATTGAATTTGAAAAAGAGGGTTTGTGCTTATGGATTAAGATACATTTGATATTTTTAAGGTAGGGTTTTTAGAAATTAGGGATTTTAGAAATCAGGGTTCTTAACATGTTTATGCAAGAAATCATGAATTGAAGCATGAAAATTAAGATTAAAATGAAAAATATGAACAAAAAATGAATTTACCTCTTCCCCACCATCCTAGCGTTTGAACGCCCAAATGCTGCATGTTTTGGGCGTTCAACGCCCAAATGCTGCCTCTCCGGGGCGTTCAACGCCCAGCTGCTGCATGTTTTGGGCGTTGAACGCCAGGAAGTCCTTTGTTACTGGGCATTTTTCTGAACGCCCAGAATGCTGTAAATCTGGCGTTAAGCGCCCAGATGGCTATCCTCACTGGCGTTCAATGCCCAGTGGATGCTTCTGTTGGGCGTTGAACGCCCAAAACAGACTTTTACTGGCGTTTTCTTGCCAGTGAGCTCTTTTTCTCTGTTTTGTGTGCAGAATCCTTCTGTAACCCTGTGAACTTATGCAATTGATTCTTTACCTTGTTATCAATGAACTTTATATAAACAAATAAAAATAAAAATAGGGCAAAATTCTTAGAGGATTGATGCCCCATGGCTGGGTTGCCTCCCAGCAAGCGCTTCTTTATTGTCTTTAGCTGGACCTTGCTGAGCTTTTAGTCTAGCTTCAGCCTTGAGCACTCTTGCTCAATATTGCCTTCAAGATAGTGCTTGATTCTCTGTCCATTGACAATGAACTTCTTATCAGAATCAATATCTTGAAGCTCCACATAACCATATGGTGATACACTTGTAATCACATATGGTCCCCTCCACCGGGACTTCAGTTTCCCAGGGAATAGCCTGAGCCTGGAGTTGAACAACAGAACCTTTTGTCCTGGTTCAAAGATTCTAGATGACAGCTTTCTGCCATGCTACTTTTTTTATTTTTCTTTATAAAGCTTGGCATTTTCGAAAGCAGTGAATCTGAATTTCTCTAGCTCATTTAGCTAGAGCAATCTTTTTTCTCCAGCTAATTTGGCATCAAAGTTCAGGAATCAGGTTGCCCAGTAGGCTTTATGTTCCATTTCCACGGGCAGGTGACATGCCTTACCATAGACCAGTTGGTATGGAGAGGTCCCTATAGGAGTCTTGAATGCTGTTCTGTATGCCCACAGAGCATCATCCAGCATATAACGATTCTAACTTGCCGATTGGTCCAGCACAAAAGCCCTCAACATATCTTCCAGGGTTTGTATCATCCTCTCTGACTAACCAGCAGTTTGACGATGGTACGTAGTGCCTAGGCTCAATTAAGTTCCAAATGCTCTTTGGAATGCTCCCAAAATCTTGAAGTTAAGCGAGGATCTATGTCAGAAACTATAGTCGTAGACACACCATGCAGTCTTATAATCTCTTTGATATACAAATGGGCTAACTCCTCTAAGGTATAACTCATTCGGATAGGTAAAAAGTGAGCAGACTTCGCCAATCGATCCACAATAACCCATACTACGTCAAATCCTGCCCGAGTGCTCGGTAATCCAGACACGAGGTCCATCGCGATTCTTTCCCACTTTCATTGTGGAATTTCCAAAGGTTGTAAAGTTTTGGATGATCTCTGGTGCTCAATATTTACTTTCTGACAAGTCAAACACTTTGAAACGTGTAATGCCACATCATTCTTCATTTCCGGCCACCAGAACATTGCTTTTAGGTCATGATACATCTTAGTACTCCCTAGATGGATTGAAAACAAACTTCTGTAAGCTTCTGTTAACACATCTTGCCTCAAGTATCCCACATTTGGTATACAGATCATTCGCTTGTACCTGTAAATTCCTTCTCTGTCTTGAGAAACCTCTTTCTGTTTCTTCAGTTCAATTACTTGCAGCATTTTCTGCAGTTCCTGATCATGCTACCGAGTCTTCTGAATTTCAGCCTTGAAATCACTGGATATATGTAACTGATTCAAGCACATATTCCCAGCAACTTCTCTAACTCCCAAGTTCAGGTTCTCAAACTCTTTCAGTAACTTTTCTTTTTTAAGCATAATCCAAGCAGCGTATAATAATTTCCGTCTCAAAGCATCTACCACGACATTAGCTTTTCTTGGATGGTAATTCAGTTCAAAATCATAGTCCTTCAGCATCTCTATCCACCTTCTCTGGTGCATATTAAGCTCCTTCTCGTCAAAGAGATATTTCAAGCTTTTGTGATCAGAGAAAACTTAAAACTTAACCCCATATAGGTAATGCCTCCACACCTTTAAGGCAAACGTAATCGTAGCGAGTTTCAAGTCGTGCATCGGATAGTTTACTTCGTGCGATCTCAACTGTCGAGAAGCATACGCCACAACATTGCAGTGTTGCATCAGCATACACCCCAATCCCTTGAACGAAGCATCGCAATATACCTCAAAAGGCTCATTAGGTTTGGGTAAGACAAGTACAGGCGGTGTAGTCAATTTCTGCTTCAAGGCTTGAAAGCTCTCCTCACATTCTAATGTCCAAACAAATGGCACATCCTTCCAAGTTAACTTTGTCAAAGGCAATGTAATTTGTGAAAAACCCTTGATAAACCTCCGGTAATATCCTGTCAAACCTAAGAAGCTTCTGATCTCCATCACTAACGTAGGTCGTCCCCAATCCATCACTGCCTCAACCTTAGAAGGATCCACAGCTATTCCTTGCTTACTCACCACGTGACCCAGAAATTTCACCTCATTCTTCCAGAATTCACACTTAAAGACTTTTGCATACAACATCCTTTCTTTCCAAATCTGCTGCACAATCCGCAAGTGTTCCGCGTGTTCCTCCTCGGTCTTAGAGTATATTAAAAATGTCATCAATGAAGGCGACAACAAATTTTTCCAAGAAAGAACAGAATATTCGATTCATGTAGTCCATGAACACCGCCGGGGCATTTCTTAACCCAAAAGACATTACAGTATATTCATAGTGATCTGTAATGAGTTCCGAAAGTGGTTTTTGGAATATCTTCATCTCTCACCCATATCTGGTGGTAACAAGACCTCAAATCAATCTTGGAAAAGACACCAGCTCCTTGCAACTGATCCATTGGGTCATCAGTTCTCGACAACAGATATTTGTTCTTCACGGTTACTTTGTTCAATTGTCTGTAATCTACGCACAGTCGCATGCTTCCATCCTTCTTTTTCACCAGCAACACTGGTGCTCCCTACGGAGAAATGCTTGGTCGGATAAAGTTCTTACTCATTAACTCCTCTAGCTAAACTTTAAGTTCAGCCAACTCCAACGGCGACATTCGGCAACGCGCAATTGAAATTGTTCCTGTTCCAGGCACCAACTCAATCGCAAACTCGATTTCTCGATAAGGATGAAATTCAGGTATGTCTTCAAGGAATACCTCAAGAAATTCATTTATAATTAGAATCTGACTCAAATTCTGTTATTCACCAGAAACACTTGCAACTAATAGAATGAAACTCTAACAATCACTCCCGCTACAATTCACCACAACGGAATTCAATACCCCTTTGCCACCACAGGACCTTCTGACCTTCCAGACATAAATTGCATAGATCGTTCAAAATAATCTAGCAGTACGTGATGCTTTGACAGCCAATCCGAACCCAGAATTAGATCGAGTTCGGTCATCGGCAAACAAATCAAGTCATGGACAAAGATTCGGTGTTTAATTTGAAGTAAGACTTGTTGACAGCCTAACCTAGTCACGACAGCTTCAGATGCAGGAGTATGTACTTGTAAATCATAGGATAACATAGATATTTTCAATCCTAATTCACTGGCTTTCTCAAATGATATAAATGAATGTGATGCCCCAATATGAAACAAAGCAATTAAGATTTTGTTGCCAATTTCACAATTACCTCTAATCAGAGTGTCTGACCTCTCAACATCATCTGCCGACATAGTATTAGCATACACCCATCCCTGCTGTTGAACTCTCCCAGCTTCCTGTCTCTTCTTCTCCAGACAATTTCAGGACAGATGTTTGACTCCACCACAGTATTAGCATACACCCAGACCTGCTCTGCACGGAGTGTTCAGATGATATGCCCCACATCTCCTACATGTCAGGTTATTGGGAGGATTCTGAACTTGCTTTCCATTGCCTCGTCCTTGGTTATTGTTGTTATTGAACCTCCAAAATTTATTCTGACTCTGATATGGCTGTGGGACATAGCCTCCTCCCTTGAAATTCCAACCTCTCGGAGTAAAGTTTCTCCCTTGATCCTTCCTAATGAAGGCTCGATGATCACCCTTGTCCGATGATACCTTTCACACACAATCTTCAGCAACTCTGCTTTTGTTTACCAGTCTAGAGAAAATTTTGATCTCCATAGGCCCACTGTACCCAAAATATTGCTCTAAAGTCCACCTTCATACTTGATGCACTTTCACTCTTTGAAATCTCTCGGAGCACGCTGATATATCCTAGAAAATTGACATAGTTCCTCAAATTTACTTGTGTATTTGACTACTGACATTGAACCCTGCTTCCATTCTAGCAACTCAAGCTCCTTCGCTGTCCTGATTGAGTTTGGGAAATACTTTTTATAGAACTCGAATTGAAAAGTGTCCTATGGTATCGTAGCAATTTCCCGCTGCAGAAGACGTCTGATTCCCTCCCTCCAATACAGAGCTTCACCTATCAACTGGTAAGTGGCAAACTCAACAGACTGATCCTCCGGCACTTGTTGTGCTTGCAAGGCTTTTTCCATCGCCTGAAACCAGTTATCAGCTTCCGTCGTTCGTGGTTCCTTTAAATATTAGTGGTTTTATTTTCAGAAAGGGAGCCAACGTCATTGGCCCATTTCTGTTATTACCCTCATTTCTATTATTAATCTACTGACCAAGAAGCTTAGTCGTTGCCTGCATAGCAGCAACCATATTCTCTAGGGCATTCATGAAGTTTACAGGGTTATTCACAATTGTTTCGGGTTTCTCATTACTATTCCGACCTCTCTCTCAACTGCGGCCGCATCCACGAGTCGTCATCTGGTTCCTATTCACACCAAACAATTAATATCAAGGTGATCTGTCTCAATATCTCAAGTCTAGTACTTCAAAATTCCGAATGCATGCTCATAAACAAATATGCCACATATATGAGTTAGATATCCTAATTAGCATATACACACACCGAGAGTATACCCAGAAGTATATTCAGTTCGTCTCTCAGGCTCTACAAGAATAAACTGCTCTAATACCATAATGTAACATCCTACCACACAACGCCTTACGCTTAAGTCGTAAAAGACGTATATAAATATAGTGAATGAATTCATATCTAGGAGCCTTGAAGAAAAATCAAATCAATAGCGAAGACAGAAAACTGTGTCACACTCGCAAAGAGAACGTAAAACGGTTAAACGAACTCGAAAGGAAGGATAGTGTGTGTGTGTGTGTGTGTGTGTGTGTGTGTGTGTGTGTGTATCAGAGTGCCAAAAGATACAAAATATCAAGCTTCAGATGCAACATCCAAAGCTAAGGCTGACCGGAGTATAAATACATACATATACATCCCAAAAGTATTCCAAAACATAAGATAACACCTATTTCTCGAAGTCAACGTCTCGGAGGGACAAACATTCGAGTTATATACAAAGCAGGACATATCTGCATATATACATAGCTAAATACAAAATATAACAACCCAAAAGAGATCTTTGCTTGCTCAGAAATTCTCCAGACGCTCAATGAGGTGCCTCTCGACCTGCATCTGGAAAACAATAACACAGTATGGAATGAGAACCGGGAGTTATCAGCATGGTAAAGGTACCCACATAGATAATATATAAGGTCACGAAAAAGTCATAGACAATCCTAGAACTCCGACACTCAAAAACAATTAAGCTTAAAGAATCATATTAAGCCATAAATTTGGTAATCTAACTACGGATATCTAAATTTAATCAAACTCTTCAACTTTTTGCCTCCTCTAAACCTCCTAATCACTGGTGGAACAACCCTCGTCATGCTTCCGCCCAAACAAGGGGTCTTTTAGATACAAATGCATACAATTCAAACAAAGAAAACACAAATAGAGGTACAGATATGGCAGTTAGAGCAAGTAGCAATTAAGCATAAATAAACATTTAGGCAAACCAAAACAATGCACACTCAAGCAAAACATACAAATGCATATGATGTATGCCTGTCCTACAGCTGATGAGTCTCATCTGTTAGTTATATAGCCAACTCAACATATCCAGTAGCGAACCATTGGACAGTCCCTCTGTAACGCGTATCCCCAAGTTCAAAAATATCCGTGGAGTCAAATTCCAAGCTCAAATTATATCCATGGAGTCAAACTATGCATGCCCATGGGGGAACCCGGAGAGTTAAAGTGTCCTGTCACATCTTGCGACAGAGGATCAACAGAGTATCACATCTCAACCTGGAGCAAGTGGTGATGAGCCACTGCGTCTACCCAGGGAAACTCGTGTGTTAGATAACAGAAGTGAAATAAGACATATAATTCATTCAATCTCAAATCAATCATCAATCATAATCCATCAACATTGCATCGTTCTCAATCATGTCTTATTCATCACTTTTAATATCTCATCAACTCAATCATGCACTCCTCAACCAACCAACATTAATTCAACCATCCTTCCCACCATATCTAACCTCATTTACACCCTTTAAGTCAAGTACGTCGCTTCACAACCTTCCTCCATAGGTTCAGTCTACTTCTTATGCTTAGAAACTAGGTATTGGAATTTAAAAAGTAGTTATAGAGGTTTGGAAGGCTAAAGGATTGGTTAAACAATTAAAAATATCATTTTTGGCCAAAACAGGGGTTTACAAAAGTTTACAAGCTTGTCGGGAAGTCAAACGATTAAAAACATAAGTTTGTATAAAAAATAGTATATCGTGTGTACGCATCATACTGTGCGTATGTACGCACCAGAAATGATTTCCGGTTTGTGCATACGCATCATACCGTGCATACGCACACACCAGACTGACTTTCCGCTTGTGTGTACCCATCATACTGTGTGTACACACAGCTTGTCAAATTCGCAGGGCGTGCGTACGCACGAGTGTCAACACCTGCACTATTACGTGTGTACGCACCATAGGCTGCGTGGGTGCCCAAACAAAAAATTATGGTTTTCTGTAACTTAGCCAAATTCAGTTTTCTATACCTAATTTCTGACGTCTATAACTTCCTCTACAAAATTTCAATTTCCTCAATATTTAAACCGTTTTAAAGATCTTAAAATTTTCTTCAATTTGAAACAAAGTTAACTCAAATCCAAAATTCGAGGCTCAAGTTATAATCCGCCAAAGTTGGTTAAAAATCTGTTTTTACCAAAAGAGTTCAAAACCTCTATTTTCCAAATTCTCAATTTCAAACCAATTGCTTTCCAACTAAAACAGCTCCAATGCTCCAAAAATCATATTCACATATTTACCAAACATCTCTCATCATCTCAACATACAATTTCATCAATACACTTGACAATTTTCAATCCAACAGAATCATCATTCATCAAAATATCATCACCACAACTCATAATTATCATCAATAATCACGACATCAATCATCATCATATCCTCATAACAAACTCAACATTTTTACCAAAAATCATTAAACCTTAACAAGTTCACATAATTCAACTTATCCTACGGTCAACTAGCCTAAGTTTTCACGTAACATTATACATTATCTACGAGAAACCAAAATCATACCTTGGCTTATTCCTTTCTAAGCCCAGAACACCTCAAATTCCTCCGTTCCTCAAGTGTCCAAAGCCCCAATTTCTCACCAAACGAAAATCCAGCTTCCAAGGTTCACTCCCAAACATCCAATTTCACCAATTTAGCTCTGAAACACACAATTTCATCTAATTCCACATAATATCACAAAAATTAATATGGGATTTGATAAACCCCTATTTTATGATTCATCTTGTGCTTAATTGAGTGTTTTTATCAATTATTCACCCACTTATTCATGTAAATTGCATGCTTTCACAATTCCTTCCTTATTTTATGATATATGTGAAAACATGTTTCCTATGCTTTAAAAATATTAATTTTAATTATCCTTTATTACCATTAGATACCGTGATCTGTGTATTAAGTATTTTCAGACTACATAGGGCAGGAATGACTTAAAAGACAGAAACGAAACATACAAAAATGGAAGGAAAGCACAAAAATAGAGTTTTGAAGGAAAGGTAGTGACGCGCACGCGTGGATGACGCGGACGTGTGCTTGACGCAGAACACAAACGATGCGGACGCGTGACCGACGCGTACGCGTGACAAGGAAAAACTCCAATTGACGTGAACGCATGATCCACGCGCACGCGTAACAGACGCCACGTGCAGGAATCTACAGAAAACGCCCTCAGCGATTTCTGGACCCCTTTTTGGCCCAGATCCAAATCCAGAAACACAGATTAGAGGCTATAAAGTGGGGAATCCATCAGAACAATATACAACAACAATTGATACAACTTTCATATACATAATTTTAGGTTTCTAGATGTAGCTTTTAGAGAGAGAGGCTCTCTCCTCTCTCTTAGGAATTAGGATTAGGATTTAGGATTTCTATTATGATTAGGCTATTTCTCTTCATTCCAGGTTCAATGTTCCTTTAATTTATTTTCTACTTTTATTTATTCTATTACTTTAATTGTTATTTATCTTTTCAATTTGGTTTATGAACTCCATGTTAGGATTGATTTTCTTAATACATATTGAGGTATTTCAGATTTATGATTGCTTTCTTTAATTTATATTATTGATGCTTCTAATTAATCCAAATTATTTTCATTCGAGTAGATTTTCTTCCCTTTTGGCTTTGGTTGAGTAATTGGTGACACTTGAGTTATCAAACTCAGCAGTTGACTGGAAATTGGGATTGCTGATTGATTTGGATCCCTCTAAAGCTAGTCTTTCCATAGGAGTTGATTAGGACTTGAGGAATCAAGTTAATTAGTCCACTTGACTTTCCTTTATTTAGTAAGGGTTAACTAAGTGGGAGCAAAATCCAATTCTCATCAGACCTGATAAGGATAACTAGGATAGGATTTCCAGTTCTCATACCTTGCCAAGAGATTTTCTAATTATTAATTTATTTTTCTTGTCATTTAAATTACTTGTTCTTTATTTTAAAAACACAAAACATACCTTTTCCATAACCAATAATAAATCATACTTCTCTGCAATTCCTTGAGAAGACGACCCGAGGTTTGAATACTTCGGTTATAAATTTTATTGGGTTTTGTTACTTGTGACAACCAAACTTTTGTAAGAAAGGATTCTCTGCTGGTTTAGAAACTATGCTTGCAACGCGATGATTATTTTTATAAAATTTCTTTACTAGCAAGAATCTACTCGTCAAAATGGCGCCGTTGCTGGGGAATTGCAAACGTGTGCCTTATTATTGGTTATTGTAAATATTTTATTTTTCTTGTTTATTTGCTTTTATTTTTGTTTTTAATTTTTTTTATTAGTTACTATGAACTCTCACCTCCGTCGCTTTGAGTTTGGTTCAAATATTGTTGAAAGGAATGGAAGCTATAATAGGAACATGCATCAAGGTCAAACCAATCACAGATGGAAGGAGCCACGAGGATCTGATCAACCCTTTCGGCAACAACACTTTCCAAAGTACCATGGACGACGACCGCTCTACAATGCATGCCAAGACAATAGTTACGGTGGACCTTCTCGTGACAACCAACACCCACCAAATTATTATGGTCAAAAGCCATTCCGAGGTGCGTACCAAGATAATAAATATGGTGGACCTCCTTGTGGTTACCAACAAGCCCCATCATACGCCTATAAACCACCTCCTCAACATAGCTATGAACCACCAAACTCACAAGCCCCCTACCACCATTCACTTCCATATGACCCTAACCCATATCCACCCCAATTCCAATCCAATTACTCCCAAGAACCACCACTTTCCTATGCACCATGTCCATATCCATCGACCCAAGAATCACGGGAGCGTCTCAAGGAAACAGTGAAAAAATTTCATGCAATCCTTCACCAACTGAAGCAAGCGATCAATCGATTACCTCCTAGACGTTCGGACACTCAAGAAACCCCCATGGCTTCATGTGGACAATCTAATTAAGAACGTAGCATGAAGGAGATACTAGAAACTCCAATGGACAGTAAGGAGCATGACTTTGTACTGGAACAAGTGGAGGAAGCTGAAGTTATCGAAGAAGAAGAATTGGTTGAAGACATAGGAGATGCTGAACCTCCATGGGAATCCAAGATTGTGGAGAATTCCGTCAAGAAATTTGCAATTGATGCTAAGGAGGATAGTGCACAACCCCCAAAGCAAGTATCTTATGAAGAACTGGACGGAACAACTCAAGAAGTGAGTTTCCTTGATAATGATAATCACGAGTCAAGTTCTCCTAGTAATGAACTTGCATCCGCAAGTGAATTCTTTGATACTGAATAATCTTCCCCAAGTAAATACGAAGATTATGCGGAGGTAGACTTTTCTCAACCTCCAAATTATGACTTGAGTGATGAGAAAGATATCGAAGACTTTGATCAAGACATGGTTGCAGTTGAAGAAGTTTGCATAGAAGTGGAGGAATTCACAGAAGAATACAAAGGAGTAGAGCTTGCAATACCACTGGAAACACCTATCCCAAGGCCATTACCACCCAATACAAACTTCAAGTGGGTAAAATCCTTAGCCTTTATCTTTAATTTTCCACTTGAATATGGTTTGCTTGAAACAGATGGCCAGCTTAGAGCTCTTTGCGGCTTTAAGAGCAAAAGAGAAATGGTTCGCACTTAGAGCTAGTATGCAAGACTCAATGAGGCTCCACACTTCAATTTGAGGTGCAAGGATTGGTACAGAGTTCGATTGAATGGGTCTCAAAGATGTTTGGTCATCTTAGTGAGAATACAAATCCCATACCGCCCGGCTGGAAAAATGTAGATCAAGACAAAGGCAGATACAAAAACAAGGTTTGGGATCCTGGAATCTATTATGACATTCAGCACTCCGGGATCCTGAAAACCTGTTTGAACTTACTCAAGGGCTTTACGTGCCTTGTATGGGACCCCGGAGGCTGTTGGCATTTCAAACATTGGTGGAGATTTTTGGATGAATTCAAGCACAAGCCACCATAACAAGGAGCTCAGCAAACGTCCAACTTAAGGATTTTAACTAAAAGTGCTAGGTGGGAGACAACCCACCATGGTATGATTGTTCCTTTTTCAAATTTAATTTTATTTCGTTTTGTTTGTTTTTAAGTTTTATTTTATTCTATTTTATTGAACCTGGAATTGTTCATAACATCCATATCAGCATTGCATTTTGCATCCTACATAAAAAAAATGCACCCCACGCGTGCGCATGGGCCACGCGTGGGCGTCGAGTCGAAATCGACGTAACAATCCAACACCCAGAAAGTTGGGCTGGAATCGTGTGGTTGGTATGCGTTAGGCACAAATTGGGCCACGAGAACGCGTCAATAACGCAGACGCGTCACCTTCACTTCACACACACCACGCGAAAGTGTGGGCGACGCGTACGCGTCGCATAAATATTCTTCCCCCCTAAATGGAAACAGAGAGTTGCGCCAAAACAACGCTGGAATTGTGCGTTTAGCACAATTCTGAGCGATGCGTACGCGTGCCCCACGTGTACGCGTCACTTTCATTATCCCTCACCCATGCGATCGCGTCAATGACGCGTTCGTGTCATTGCCTTTTCGCCTCAATCACGCGACCGCGTGACCCACGCGTTCGCGTGGATTTGAATCCACTAACCCAACCCACGCGAAACCCTAACCCATTTCGCGTCACTTCCCCCCAATCCCGCTCTGCACTCTCTCTTCTCCTCTCCCCAACCACCACCTCACCACCGCCCCACCCTCACCGAGCCGCAACCACCATCGCCGACCAGGACCGCCGCCCCACCATCGCCGAAACCGCCCTCCCTTCTCTTCTTCTCCCCTTCTTCCTCCCCCACCACTCTTCCCCCTCCATGACCCCCGCCCCGTCTTTGAGCTGCCCCAGCGCCGCTGCCATCTCCCAGAACCTCCGGCCAACCACCACCACCCCCATAACACTCACCCTTCTTGCCCCCTTCCTCTCTTTCCCCCTCTCCCTCTACCAACCCCCACCGCCGCCAAGGACCGTCGCCGCGCAGCTCTGCCACTACCGCGAAACCACCAGCACTGCCGTGTCAACCACCCGACCCACCACCATCTCTCTGAGTTCATTCTTTGTGCCTCTGCCCACCAGGTTCTGCCAAACGCCGATTCCGTTCCCAGTTTTTAGTTAGTTCCGCATATTTTCTTTTTTCGAATTATGTTCAAATTAGGATAGTTAGAGATGCATGATCGTAGTGGATTTTAGGTGGTTAGGTAGCTAGGATATCGTTAGTGGATTTAGGCCTGATAATTGCACCGTTCTTGTTACTTGTTTTATTTATTTCGCAATTTTGAATTTGCTGCGATGATAATGTTGTTCATGTGCTGCTCTTTACTATTCCTTCATGCAGATTGAGTTTGTTTATTCTGAAATCTTGTGAATTACTATTTGTTACTCTTTTCTGCACTATTTTATTCCCATATGAACTGTTTCTGCTGTTGTTTATTACCCGGGAATGTCCAATTTTTAGACGAAATGCTTCCCAATTTTTTTCAGCAAACTATTTCACACAACTCCCATTCATGAATTAGTTTTGGTAAATTCAGGGTTTTGCACTAATTGGTTTCATCCAAAGCATTCATGAATGCACGGGGCTAGCTTTCTTATTCTTTCTTATTCCCTTATTCATTAAATAACATTATTGATAATTCTAATTTAATTTTGCAATTCTTTTCTATGATTAATCATCAATAATCTGCAATATTTAGTTGAATGTGAGTTACTTGTTATTCAAGTTTGTGCAATTTTAGTTAATTGGAAACCACAACAACATGCCACTTACTTTAACTTCATTTTTAACTCTTAACTACTTTAACTTTATAACTTTTCTATTAGCTTTCAACTAGCCACCTTCAAACCATTTCAATGCATGTTTCTTGTTGTTCCTAATTAACAAAGAATTCCGCATTTCATAAGATTTTGGATTGTGATTTTTATTCTCTCACTTTTCACTTGAATACCGACCAATATTTTACATTCATTCAACTCACTCCATGCTTATATTGCTCTTTTATTCATCTTTTACCTATATGCTTTTATTGCTAAATTCTTATTTGCTTACCTGTTTTCCTGCTTTAGTTCTTAAACTGTATCCTGGAATTTCTGCTTTTCAGGATGTCTGACCCCAAAAGTAAAGAAAGGGGCAAAGCAACCACAGGCAAAAGAAAAAGAAGAGAATCCTCTACTTCTATATTGGATATTCTCCATGACGATTCCTAGCAGAAAAAGAACTTTACCCCGCAGGAAAAGGCCGATCAGTTGGTGCCTGCCACTGACCCAAAAAAGTTTGCCAACAGATACTGTGAGCTGAAGTATCCGGTCTTTCAAACTTCCAGAAATTTATATCGGGAAAAGACCCTTAAAATTCCAAAAGTACTCAAACAATACACTTCAGAACAAATTAAACAGAGAGGCTGGTTCTTCTTGGAGAGGAACTTGACTAAAGTCAACTCATCCTGGGTCAGGAAATTCTACTGCAACTACTTCAAAACGTCCTTGGATGCAATGCAACTCAGAGGCAAGCAGATTCTGGTTACTGAGGAAGCAATAGAAGAAATTCTCCAGCTCCTACCTAAATCCGATAAACCATATGGTTATCAACAAGCTGAAGAGGATATAAGATTCATGAGATTTGACTAGGACGCAGTCAAGCAGAGAATAGCTCTTGATCCTACTGTCCCATGGGTCATGAGCAAGTCCACAGTGGCCCCAAAGGGAATTAAGCTCATCTATCTGAACGATGAGGCTCGGCTTTGGCAGCAAATTCTGAGTAACTACGTGATGCCGAGCACTCATTAGACAGAGGTGCCAGCTGCCATGATCACCCTCATCTGGTGTGTGATGGAGGGCAAGGACCTATATCTTCCTCGCTTTATCCGGTATTACATGGCCAGGGTCCATGTTAGAGGCACTCTCCCCTTTCCCTACTTGATTACTCAGCTAGGCCGTCGAGCTGAGGTGCCCTGGGAGATTGCTGATGAAAAGCCAACCGCCGCAGACTGCAAGAAGATTATCCCTCACAGCAGGAAGTTCTAGGCCTTGGGTTACCGACCTCCTTTTCTTATTGACTCTGCTGAGGCAGCCACATCTTCTGCTGCTCCATCAGCCCCTGCTGCACCAGCCACCACCACGACACCCTCACCTGTTTCAGAGCCCATCTACCACCTCGTGCATCGCCTATTTGACCGGTTGGACCAAATGAAGCGCCGAAACCAGCGGCGATATAAGAGGTCTGAGCGTCGCAGCAAGCGACGCTATGAGCACTTAAAGTTGATTATCCGATCTGGCCACCACGACATCCCCTTCGAGCCTGACACCCCTTCTGAGCCATCTGAGGAGGAGGCGGATTATCATGAGGAGGAGGCACGGCCAGAGGCTGAGCAGGCAGGACCTGAGCAGGCTGCGCCACATCATGAGGAGCCCCATCAGATACAGTCAGCAGATCCAGAGGTCCCTCTACAGACAGAACCTCCACTTCGACAGGCAGATCCTCTAACGCTCATACAGACTACAGAGCCTCAGACCACCACAGAGACACCTACTGCACATCCCTCCGGAGATGACACTTCTTCACAGCCATGTTGATTGAGCATCGAGGACGATGCTTTTATTTAAGTGTGGGGAGGTCGCCATCTCCGGCGAACTTTATTTTTGGTGAACCACTTTCAGACTCTCTTTATCCTATTTTGCTTATTTTTCTGTATTTTTATTTTATCTTATCGTATTTATCTTTCAGTACTTGCACGTTTTTCTTTTGCTGTATTTTTACTTTATTTATGCATTTTGCACTTTGGTTTATATATATATATCTTAGATATTTAGTTTAGTTTGCACTTTTAGCTTATTAAGTTATGATATAGAATATATGGATTAATTAGTTTAGTTTACCCTTTTAGCATATGATAATTTGGTTTAATTGAAAATAAAAGAGTAAACTAGAAACTTTAGTTTAACAGAATCACAACAATCCATACACAGTATATATATAGTAATGCATGTTGGTTAATTTGACAACATTTCTTCAAGGAAAACACTAAATTGTATAAAAGCCATTCAAAGATTCACATTGAGAATAATGGGAACTCTTGATTTCTACTTGCATGACATACATAACTGATATATGGTTTCTGAGCCAAAGAACACACAACCCGTGATTTTTTGAGCTTAATTGTATGGTTACATTCAACCATAAATTTCATTCCGTGTGTTTCGCCATTCTTTTCTATGCTTGTAATCTTTACTTTGTTTCTATCTATATGTCTAATATAGAATGTAGATACATACCCGTATATGATTGAGGCCATCATTTGAATTTTTCCTCACTCATCCCAAATAAGCCTACCTCCTACATCACCCTTGTTAGCCCCCTTGAGCCTTTTAATCCCCTTCTGTTCTATAACCACATCACTAGTCTTAAGTAGAAAAATAAATAAATAACCCAAGTTGAATCCTTGGTTAGCTTAAGATAGAGATTGTGTATCCACTAAGTGTGGGGAAACATGGGAACATGGGTTGATAGGAAAGGATTAAATTAATAAGAATAATCAGAAGTTTGGGAGCATGCTCATGTTAAACCAAATTAAACTAAAATACTATGTGCATTGATATATATGTTATTTTTGCTTTTAATAAAAAAAAAACTTTTTGTTTTAATAAGCAAGTAAATAAGGGGACAAATTTACCCCAGTATTGAGTTAGTAAAGAAATCAATGCACATGGGATAAAATCAAAAATAAAAGATTAATACATGAGTATGTGATGAGAAAGTGGAAAAAAATTATGGGAAGCTAAGCATAATTTTAATTATATATAGAGTATGTATATGTGGTGCACGAAATTATTACTCTCTTACAATTTCGCACACATGACCAGCAAGTGCACTGGATCGTCCAAGTAATACCTTACGTGAGTAAGGGTCGAATCCCACGGAGATTGTTGGTTTGAAGCAATCTATGGTTATCTTGTAAATCTTAGTCAGGAAGTCAATTATGTTTATCAGTTGAATTGCGAATAACCAATAGAGCATAAATTAAAAGTTACTTGTTGTGCAGTAATGGAGAATATGTTGGAGTTTTGGAGATGCTTTGTGTTCTGAATCTCTGCTTTCCTCTGTCTTCTTGTTCACGCACGCACGTCCCCCTATGGCAAGCTGTGTGTTGGTGGATCACCGTTGTCAATGGCTACCTTCCATCCTTCCAGTGAAAACTACGCTCACGCGCTCTATCACAGCACGGCTAATCACCGGTTGGTTCTCGATCCGGTTGGAATAGGATTTACTATCCTTTTGCATCTGTCACTAACGCCCAGCCTTCAGGAGTTTGAAGCTCGTCACAGTCATTCAATCCTTGAATCCTACTCGGAATACCACGGACAAGGTTTAGACTTTCCGGATTCTCATGAATGCCACCATCAGTTCTAGCTTATACCACGGAGATTCTGATTAGAGAATCTAAGAGATACTCATTCAATCGGATATAGAACGGAGGTGGTTGTCAGGCACACGTTCATGGTTTGAGGAAGGTGATGAATGTCACAGATCATCACCTTCATCACAAGTAAGCGCGAATGAACATCTTAGATAGGAACAAGCGTGTTTGAATAGAAAACAGAAATACTTGCATTAATTCATCGAGACACAGCAGAGCTCCTCACCCCCAACAATGGGGTTTAGAGACTCATGCCGTCAGAGAATACAAAGTTTAGATCTGAAATGTCATGAGATACAAAATAAGTCTCTAAAAGTTGTTTAAATACTAAACTAGTAGCCTAGGGTTACAAAATATGAGTGGACTATGATGGATGATGCAGAGACCCACTTCTGGGGCCCACTTGGTGTGCTGGGGCCCACTTGGTGTGTGCTGGGGCTGAGATTTCATGCAGAGGCCATTTGTGGAGTTGAACGCCAGTTTTTATGCCAGTTTGGGCGTTCAACTCCAGTTTTTTATCCTTTTCTGGCGCTGGACGCCAGAATTGGGCAGAGAACTGGCGTTGAACGCCAGTTTACGTCGTCTATCCTTGTGCAAAGTATGGACTATTATATATTGCTGGAAAGCCCTGGATGTCTACTTTCCAACGCAATTGAAAGCATGCCATTTCGAGTTCTGTAGCTCCAGAAAATCCACTTTGAGTGCAGGGAGGTCAGAATCCAACAGCATCAGCAGTCCTTTTTCAGCCTGAATCAGATTTTTGCTCAGCTCCTTCAATTTCAGCCAGAAAAATACCTGAAATTACAGAAAAACACACAACTCATAGTAAAGTCCAGAAATATGAATTTTTCCTAAAAACTACTAGAAATAGACTAAAAACTAACTAAAACACACTCTAAACTATATGAAATTATTCCCAAAAAGCGTATAAAATATCCGCTCATCACAACACCAAACTTAAACTGTTGCTTGTCCTCAAGCAACTAGACAAATAAAATAGAAGACTAATATGTTGAGAAGCAATAATATCTCAGAGTTTTTGATTGAAGCTCAGATCCTAATTAGATGAGCGGGACTAGTAGCTTTTTGCTTCTGAACAGTTTTGGCATTTCACTTTATCCATTGAAGCTCAGAGTGATTGGCATCTATAGGAACTCAGAATTCAGATAGTGTTATTGATTCTCTTAGTTCAGTGTGATGATTCTTGAACACAGCTTCTTTATGAGTCTTGGCCGTGGCCCTAAGCACTTTGTTTTCCAGTATTACCACCGGATACATAAATGCCACAGACACATAATTGGGTGAACCTTTTCAGATTGTGACTCAGCTTTGCTAAAGTCCCCAATTAGAGGTGTCCAGAGTTCTTAAGCACACTCTTCTTTTTGCTCTGGACCTTGACTTTAACCGCTCAGTCTCAAGTTTTCACTTGACACCTTCACGCCACAAGCACATGGTTAGGGACAGCCGCTTAGACCAGGATTTTATTCCTTTAGGCCCTCCTATCCACTGATGCTCAAAGCCTTGGGATCCCTTTTATTTGCCCTTGCCTTTTGGTTTTAAGGGTTACTGGCTTTTTCTGCTTGCTTTTCTTTCTTTTTTTTTTTTTTTTTTGCAAGCTTTGTTCTTTGCTGCTTTTTCTTGCTTCAAGAATCATTTTTATGATTTTTCAGATCATCAATAACATGTCTCATGTTCATCATTCTTTCAAGAGCCAACATATTTAACAGTCTTAAACAACAAATTCAAAAGACATATGCACTGTTCAAGCATTCATTCAGAAGACCGAAAGCATTGCCACCACATTTAACCAATTAGAATTTGTTTTATTTAAACTCGAAATTTTATTGCTTCTTATTCAAAAGATCTACTACTTTATTCATGTTTAATGATGATGAGAAAAATAAACTATAGCTTAATTGGAGATAAAATCAAAATAGATACTAATTACTACTATACGACTCCTAAGGTAGAATTAAAATAAGAACAGTTATCACAGAGTTAAGGCTAAGATTAGAACTCAACAACCTTGAGGTTTGGGAAGTGGATGTTCCTCTAGTCTGTGAGGTGCTTGGTCCTTCAAGAGAGAATTTCTGGCGCTTCAGTTCCTTTAAATCACGCCCTTGCTCCTCTTGGAGTGGGTTGTTTTCCTTTAGGGGCCATGATCTTAGTGATCACGGATAAGCACACCAAACTTAGAGCTTTGCTTGTCCTCAAGCAAAAGAAAAAGAAGGAGATGGGTAGAAGGAGAGCTCCTCCCCACCATCCTGGCGTTTGAACGCCCAAACACTGCCTGTTTTGGGCGTTTCAACGCCCAAATGCTGCTCTCCTGGGCGTTCAACGCCCAGTTGTTGCCCTTTTTTTGGTGTTGAACGCCAGATAGCTATCCTTACTGGCGTTCAGCGCCCACTGGATGCCCATTTTGGGCGCTGAACGCCCAAAATGGCCTTCACTGGCGTTTTCTTGCCAGTAAGCTCCCTATCTCTGTTTTGTGTGTAGATTCCTTCTGTAACCATGTAAACTTATACAAATGATTCTTTACCTTAGTGTCAGTGAACTCTATATAAACAAATAAAAATAAAAATAGAAATAGGGCAAAATGCTTAGAGGATTGTTGCCCCATGGCTGGGTTGCCTCCCAGCAAGCGCTTTTTTATTGTCTTTAGCTGGACCTTGCTGAGCTTTTAATCTAGCTTCAGCCTTGAGCATTCTTGCTCAGTGTTGCCTTCAAGATAATGCTTGATTCTCTGTCCATTGACAATGAACTTCTTATCAGAATCAATATCTTGAAGCTCCACATAACCATATGGTGACACACTTGTAATCACGTATGGTCCCCTCCACCGGGATTTCAGTTTCCCGGGGAATAGCCTGAGTCTAGAGTTAAACAACAGGACCTTCTGTCCTGGTTCAAAGATTCTAGATGACAGCTTTCTGTCATGCCATTTTTTTTATTTTTCTTTATAAAGCTTGGCATTTTCGAAAGCTGTGAATCTGAATTCCTCTAGCTCATTTAGCTGGAGCAATCATTTTTCTCCTGCTAATTTAGCATCTAAGTTTAGGAATCTGGTTGCCCAGTAGGCCTTATGTTCCAGTTCCACGGGCAAGTGGCATGCCTTACCATACACGAGTTGGTATGGAGAGGTCCCTATAGGGGTCTTGAATGCTGTTCTGTAAGCCCACAGAGCATCATCCAAGCTCCTTGCCCAATCCTTTCTACGGGTATTTACTGTCCGTTTCAGGATTCTCTTCAATTCTCTGTTAGAGACTTCAGCTTGCCCGTTGGTTTGTGGATGATATGGAGTGGCCACTTTGTGGCGAATTCCATACCGAACCATGGCAGAGTAGAGCTGTTTGTTGCAGAAGTGAGTGCCCCCATCACTGATTAACACTCTAGGGACACCAAACCTGCTAAAGATATGTTTCTGGAGGAACTTCAGCACTGTTTTAGTATCATTGGTGGGTGTGGCAATAGCCTCAACCCATTTTGATACATAGTCAACTGCCACCAGAATATAAGTGTTTGAGTATGATGGTGGGAAAGGTCCCATGAAGTCAATTCCCCATACATCAAACAACTCTATTTCTAAGATTCCTTGTTGAGGCATGGCGTAACCATGAGGCAGATTACCAGCTCTTTGGCAACTGTCACAATTACGTACAAACTCTCGGGAATCTTTATGGAGTGTGGGCCAATAGAAGCCACATTGGAGGACCTTGGTGGCTGTTCGCTCACCTCCGAAATGGCCTCCATATTGAGATCCATGGCAATGCCATAGGATTCTCTGTGCTTCCTCTCTGGGGACACACCTACGGATAATTCCGTCTGCACATCTCTTAAAGAGATAGGGCTCATCCCACAAGTAGTACTTTGCATCAGTGATTAGTTTCTTTTTTTGTATTCTATTGTACTCCTTGGGTATGAACCTTGCAGCTTTATAGTTTGCAATATCGGCAAACCATGGTGCTTCCTGAATGGCAAATAGATGCTCATCAGGGAACGTCTCAGAGATCTCAAGAAAGGGGAGGGACGTCCCTTCCACTGGCTCTATCCGGGACAGATGATCAGCCACTTGGTTCTCTGTCCCTTTTCTGTCTCTTATTTCTATATCAAACTCTTGCAGAAGCAATACCCATCTGATGAGCCTGGGTTTTGAATCCTGCTTGGTGAGTAGATATTTAAGAGCAGCATGGTCAGTATACACAATCACTTTTGATCCTACTAAGTATGATCTGAACTTGTCAATGGCGTAAACCACTGCAAGTAGTTCTTTTCCTGTGGTTGTGTAATTTTTCTGGGCATCATTTAGAACGCGGCTGGCATAATAATTGACATGCAGAAGCTTGTCATGCCTCTGTCCCAATACTGCACCAATGGCATGATCACTGGCATCACACATTAACTCAAATGGCAATGTCCAGTCTGGTGCAGAAATGACTGGTGCTGTGACCAGCTTAGCTTTCAGAGTTTCAAACGCCTGCAGGCATGCTGCGTCAAACACAAATGGCGTGTCAGCAGCTAGCAGATTGCTTAGAGGTTTTGCGATTTTTGAAAAATCCTTTATAAACCTCCTATAGAATCTTGCATGCCCCAGAAAGCTTCTGATTGCCTTAACATTGGCAGGTGGTGGTAATTTTTCAATTACCTCTATTTTTGCTTGATCCACCTCTATTCCCTTGTTTGAGATTTTATGCCCAAGAACAATTCCTTCAGTCACCATGAAGTGACACTTTTCCCAGTTTAAAACTAGGTTGGTTTCTTGGCATCTTTTCAGAACAAGTTTTAGGTGATCAAGACAGGAGCTGAATGAGTCTCCATATACTGAGAAGTCATCCATGAAGACCTCCAGAAATTTTTCCACCATATCAGAGAAAATAGAGAGCATGCATCTCTGGAAGGTTGCAGGTGTATTGCATAGCCCAAAGGGCATCCTTCTATAAGCAAACACTCCGGATGGACATGTGAATGCTGTTTTCTCTTGATCCTGGGGATCTACTGCAATCTGGTTATAGCCTGAGTAGCCATCCAAAAAGCAGTAATAATCATGACCTGCTAGTCTCTCTAGCATCTGGTCTATGAATGGTAAAGGAAAATGATCCTTTCTGGTGGCTGTATTGAGCCTTCTGTAGTCAATACACATGCGCCACCCTGTAACTGTTCTTGTAGGAACCAGTTCATTTTTTTCATTATGAATCACTGTCATGCCTCCCTTTTTTGGGACAACTTGAACAGGGTTCACCCAGGGGCTATCAGAAATGGGATAAATAATCCCAGCCTCCAGTAATTTGGTGACCTCTTTCTGCACCACTTCCTTCATGGCTGGATTTAGCCGCCTCTGTGGTTGAACCACTGGTTTGGCGTTATCCTCCAATAGGATTTTGTGCATGCATCTAGCTAGGCTTATGCCCTTAAGGTCACCTATGGACCACCCAAGAGCTGTCTTGTGTGTCCTTAGCACTTGAATAAGTGCTTCCTCTTCCTGTGAATTTAAAGCAGAGCTTATGATCACTGGAAAAGTGTCACCTTCTCCTAGAAATGCATATTTCAAGGATGGTGGCAGTGGCTTGAGCTCTGGTTTAGGAGGTTTTTCTTCTTTCAGAAGAAAGTTCAGCGGCTCTTTCATGTCCCCTGAATCATCCAAATCAGGCTGAACATCTTTAAAGATGTTTTCCAACTCTGATTCGAGACTCTCAGCCATGTTGATCTCTTCTACCAAAGAGTCAATAAGGTCAACTTTCATGCAGTCTGTTGATGTGTCTGGATGCTGCATGGCTTTGACAGCGTTCAACTTGAACTCGTCATCATTGACTCTCAGGGTTATTTCCCCCTGCTGGACGTCAATAAGGGATCGTCCAGTTGCTAGGAAGGGTCTTCCTAGAATGAGAGTAGCACTCTTGTGCTCCTCCATTTCCAGCACAACAAAGTCAGTGGGAAAGGCGAATGGCCCAACTCTGACAATCATGTCCTCAATCACGCCTGATGGGTATTTAGTGGAACCATCAGCAAGTTGGAGACATATCCGGGTTGGTTTAACTTCTTCAGTTAAGCCAAGCTTCCTGATAGTGGATGCAGGTATTAGGTTGATGCTTGCCCCAAGATCGCATAAGGCTGTCTTGGTGCAATCACCTTCCAATATGCATGGTATCAGAAAACTCCCAGGGTCTTTAAGCTTTTCAGGAAAGCTTTTCAGAATGACTGCACTGCATTCTTCAGTGAGGAGAACTCTTTCTGTTTCTCTCCACTCCTTTTTATGACTCAAGATCTCTTTCATGAACTTGGCATAAGAAGGTATTTGCTCAAGTGCCTCTGCAAATGGAATCTTTATTTCAAGAGTCCTTAGATAATCTGCAAAGCGAGCAAATTGCTTATCCTGCTCCTCTTTCCGGAGTTTTTGAGGATAAGGTATCTTGGCTTTATATTCCTCAACCTTAGTGGTTAAAGAAGCCTTTTTAGAGGGGTTGTTATCAGCACTTGTGTGTGTCTGATCCCTCACTGGTAATTGAGTACCAGAGTCAGAAGCTGGAGTGACGTTAGACGCCAACTTACTGTCTGTTCCTGGCGCCTGAACGCCCGAAATGTGCCCCTGTTGGGCGTTCAGCGCTGGATTTTGCACCAATTGGGCGTTCAACGCCAGATTCTTGCCCATTTCTGGCGTTGAACGCCAATCTTGCCTTGTTTCTGGCGCTGAACGCCAGTTTTGGGCATGGTCTGGGCGTTCAGCGCCAGCCTTCCACCTATTTTCTGGCGTTTTAGTGCCAGAATTATTTTTCCCTGGGCTCTTACTGTCCTCAGGGGAATCTTTGGTGGGTTGCTCATTTCTTGAATTTTTGATGCCTTGAGGTGGGGTATTTAATGTTTTCCCACTTCTTAATTGAACTGCTTGGCATTCTTCTGCTATTTGCTTTGATAGCTGCTGCTTTGTTTGCTTAAACTGTTCTTCCATATGTATATTAGCCATCCTTGTCTCCTGTAACCTGTCTTTGACTTCAGCTAGCTGCTTTGTTAGCAAATCTAATTGCTGATTGAATTCAGCAGCTTGTTTTACAGTACTGAATTCAGCAGTTACTGTTTTAACCTCTTCATTCATGGAAGGGTTGCTGCTTAGATACAGATGCTGATTCCTGGCAACTGTATCAATGAGCTCTTGAGCCTCTTCGATTGTCTTTCTCATATGGATAGATCCACCAGCTGAGTAATCTAAAGACATCTGAGCTCCTTCTGCAAGCCCATAGTAGAAGATGTCTAACTGAACCCACTCTGAAAACATTTCAGAGGGGCATTTTCGTAGCATCTCTCTGTATCTCTCCCAGGCATCATAAAGAGATTCATTATCTCCTTGTTTAAAGCCTTGGATGTCCAGCCTCAGCTGTGTCATCCTTTTTGGAGGGAAATATTGATTCAGGAATTTTTCTGTCAGCTGTTTCCATGTCCTTATGCTGGCCTTGGGTTGGTTATTTAACCACCTCTTAGCTTGATCTTTTACAGCAAATGGAAACAGTAATAGTCTGTAGACATCCTGATCTATTTCCTTATCATGTACTGTGTCAGCAATTTGTAAAAATTGTGCCAGAAACTCTGTAGGTTCTTCCTGTGGAAGACCGGAATACTGGCAACTTTACTGCACCATGATAATGAGCTGAGGATTCAACTCAAAGCTACTAACTCCAATGGAGGGTATGCAGATGCTACTCCCATATGAAGCAGTAGAGGGGTTAGAATATGACCCCAAAGTCCTCCTGGACTGTCCATCTCCACTTATGTCCATGATGGATCTATGGATATAACTTGGACTGATTTACCTTTTTATTTATTTTATTTTATAAGAAGTAAATACTTAAATAAAATAAAATAACTAAAAAGAATTTGAATTTTGAAATAAATTTTTTTTTTTAAAAAAATTAAAGATAATTAGTAAAAAAAACGAAATTTTTGAAAAAGAGGGAGGATATTTTCGAAAATTAGAGAGAGAGAGAGTTAGTTAGGTAGTTTTGAAAAAGTTAAGAAACAAACAAGAAGTTAGTTAGTTAGTTGAAACAAATTTTGAAAAGATAAGAAGTTAGGAAGTTAGAAGAGATATTTTGAAAAGATATTTTTGAATTTAGTGAGGAGAGAGAAAAACAATAAGATAGTACAAGATTTAAAAAGTTTTAGATCTAATGCTCCTTGTTTTCGAAAAATTTGGAGGGAAAACACCAAGGAACACCAAACTTAAAAATTTTAAGATCAAGACACCAGGAAACTCAAGAACACTTTGAAGACTCACAAGAACACAAGAACATGAAGGAAGAACACCAAACTTAAAATTTTTTTTGAAAACCAAACAAAATTTTCGAAAATCAAAGGGAAATCAACAAGAAAACACCAAACTTAAAGTTTGGCACAAGATTTAATAGAAAAAAATATTTTTGAAAAAGAATGTTTTGAAAAGAGTATAAAAGATTCTAACCCAATCAAATTAATGTTCTAGCCAAATGAGTTATGGGACCTTATTTTAAGAAAGATTATTTTTGAAAACACCAAACTTAAAGTTTGGCACAGGATTTAATAGAAAAAAATATTTTTGAAAAAGGTTTAAAAAATATGATAGCCAATTATCATGAACATAAACACCACGATCTAACTAACTGAGTTATAAATTTAAAGTATTTTAACAAGGGATAAATAATGAAAGACTCTAAACCAAAAAGAAAGATTTTTTTCCTAATCTAAGCAACAAAATAATCCGTCAGTTGTTCAAACACGAACAATCCCCGGCAACGACGCCAAAAACTTGGTGCACGAAATTATTACTCTCTTACAATTTCGCACACATGACCAGCAAGTGCACTGGATCGTCCAAGTAATACCTTACGTGAGTAAGGGTCGAATCCCACGGAGATTGTTGGTTTGAAGCAATCTATGGTTATCTTGTAAATCTTAGTCAGGAAGTCAATTATGTTTATCAGTTGAATTGCGAATAACCAATAGAGCATAAATTAAAAGTTACTTGTTGTGCAGTAATGGAGAATATGTTGGAGTTTTGGAGATGCTTTGTGTTCTGAATCTCTGCTTTCCTCTGTCTTCTTGTTCACGCACGCACGTCCCCCTATGGCAAGCTGTGTGTTGGTGGATCACCGTTGTCAATGGCTACCTTCCATCCTTCCAGTGAAAACTACGCTCACGCGCTCTGTCACAGCACGGCTAATCACCGGTTGGTTCTCGATCCGGTTGGAATAGGATTTACTATCCTTTTGCATCTGTCACTAACGCCCAGCCTTCAGGAGTTTGAAGCTCGTCACAGTCATTCAATTCTTGAATCCTACTCGGAATACCACGGACAAGGTTTAGACTTTCCGGATTCTCATGAATGCCGCCATCAGTTCTAGCTTATACCACGGAGATTCTGATTAGAGAATCTAAGAGATACTCATTCAATCGGATATAGAACGGAGGTGGTTGTCAGGCACACGTTCATGGTTTGAGGAAGGTGATGAATGTCACAGATCATCACCTTCATCACAAGTAAGCGCGAATGAACATCTTAGATAGGAACAAGCGTGTTTGAATAGAAAACAGAAATACTTGCATTAATTCATCGAGACACAGCAGAGCTCCTCACCCCCAACAATGGGGTTTAGAGACTCATGCCGTCAGAGAATACAAAGTTTAGATCTGAAATGTCATGAGATACAAAATAAGTCTCTAAAAGTTGTTTAAATACTAAACTAGTAGCCTAGGGTTACAAAATATGAGTGGACTATGATGGATGATGCAGAGACCCACTTCTGGGACCCACTTGGTGTGTGCTGGGGCTGAGATTTCGTGCAGAGGCCATTTGTGGAGTTGAACGCCAGTTTTTATGCCAGTTTGGGCGTTCAACTCCAGTTTTTGATCCTTTTCTGGCGCTGGACGCCAGAATTGGGCAGAGAACTGGCGTTGAACGCCAGTTTACGTCGTCTATCCTTGTGCAAAGTATGGACTATTATATATTGCTGGAAAGCCCTGGATGTCTACTTTCCAACGCAATTGGAAGCATGCCATTTCGAGTTCTGTAGCTCCAGAAAATCCACTTTGAGTGCAGGGAGGTCAGAATCCAACAGCATCAGCAGTCCTTTTTCAGCCTGAATCAGATTTTTGCTCAGCTCCTTCAATTTCAGCCAGAAAAATACCTGAAATTACAGAAAAACACACAACTCATAGTAAAGTCCAGAAATATGAATTTTTCCTAAAAACTACTAGAAATAGACTAAAAACTAACTAAAACACACTCTAAACTATATGAAATTATTCCCAAAAAGCGTATAAAATATCCGCTCATCAATATGTTAGGTGAGATCTTAGACTAATTAAGGATTCAATTATTAGCTCACTTAGCCTTATATATATACCCTTACCTTTACCTTGGCCCCATTACAACCTTGAAAAAGACCTCATGATGTTTGTATGTATACATTATATATTTGTTGATTGGTTAGATGAAGAACAAAGTTTTAGAAAGTATGAATAGAAAAGAATAGAGTGATTAACCCCAAACACTGAGTGACTAGAGAGTAAACACAAATCTAATGAGGGTTCAATAGCTTATTTCTATATATCCATGTTTAATTGTTAATTGTCTTGCAAGTTTGTGAAATATTTTAACCCAACTCAATTGTGAACATGTTTTAATATGGTTTGGCCTTAATTGTACATATATGATTCCTTGAAAATATGAAGCAAATTAACCACATGTAAGCTTTATATATATAAGTGAATAGTAATTAGAATTGCATGATTCATTTAGGATAGATTGCATTGCATAAGATTCCACCATTCTACCTTTACTCTTTCTCTTGGATTTAGCATGAGGACATGCTATTATTTAAGTGTGGAGAGGTTGATAAATCCCTATTTTATGATTCATCTTGTGCTTAATTGAGTGTTTTTTATCAATTCTTCACCCACTTATTCATGTAAATTGCATGCTTTTACAATTCCTTCCTTATTTTATGATATATGTGAAAACATGTTTCCTATGCTTTAAAAATATTAATTTTAATTATCCTTTATTACCATTCGATACCGTGATCTGTGTATTAAGTATTTTCAGACTACATAGGGCAGGAATGGCTTAGAAGACAGAAAGGAAACATACAAAAATGGAAGAAAAACACAAAAATGGAGTTTTGAAGGAAAGATAGCGACGCGTACGCATGGACGACGCGGACGCGTGCCTAGCGCAAAATGCAAGCGACGCGCACGCGTGGATGACGCGGACGCATGCTTGACGCAGAACACAAACGACGCAGACGCGTGACTGACGCGTACGCATGACAAGGAAAAACTCCAATTGATGCGAACGCGTGACCCACGCGCACGCGTGACAGACGCCACGTGCAGAAATCTACAGAAAATGCCCTCAGCAATTTCTAGACCCCTTTTTGGCCCAGATCCAAGTCCAGAAACACAAATTAGAGGCTATAAAGTGGGAGAATCCATCAGAACAACATAGGCAACAATAGACAACAACGATTGATACAACTTTCATATACATAATTTTAGGTTTTTAGATGTAGCTTTTAGAGAGAGAGGCTCTCTCCTCTCTCTTAGGAATTAGGATTAGGATTTAGGATTTCTATTATGATTAGGCTACTTCTCTTCATTCCAGGTTCAATGTTCCTTTAATTTATTTTCTACTTTTATTTATTCTATTACTTTAATTGTTATTTATCTTTTCAATTTGGTTTATGAACTCCATGTTAGGATTGATTTTCTTAATACATATTGAGGTATTTCAGATTTATGATTGCTTTCTTTAATTTATGTTATTGATGCTTCTAATTAATCCAAATTATTTTCATTCGAGTAGATTTTCTTCCCTTTTGTCTTTGGTTGAGTAATTGGTGACATTTGAGTTATCAAACTCAGCAATTGACTGAAAATTGGGATTGCTGATTGATTTGGATCTCTCTAAAGCTAGTCTTTCCATAGGAGTTGACTAGGACTTGAGGAATCAAGTTAATTAGTCCACTTGACTTTCCTTTATTTAGTAAGGGTTAACTAAGTGGGAGCAAAATCCAATTCTCATCACACCTGATAAGGATAACTAGGATAGGATTTTCAGTTCTCATACCTTGCCAAGAGATTTTCTAATTCTTAATTTATTTTTCTTGTCATTTAAATTACTTGTACCTTATTTTAAAAACACAAAACATACATTTTCCATAACCAATAATAAATCATACTTCCCTGCAATTTCTTGAGAAGACGACCCGAGGTTTGAATACTTCGGTTATAAATTTTATTGGATTTTGTTACTTGTGACAACCAAACTTTTGTACGAAAGGATTCTTTGCTGGTTTAGAAACTATACTTGCAACGCGATGATTATTTTTATAAAATTTCTTTACTAGCAAGAATTTACTCGTCAGGGTTCACTAATTTAATAATTTTACAAGAGTTAGAGATTCTTCACCTTAACCACGGACAATTAGGGTAAAACCCAATGATCTCCCAAAGCTAATTCAACTCTAAGACATCAAAATCACATAATCCTCAATACAAACAACACAAAATTTTGAAATTGAAGGGGGTGAGTAACTGGGTTTGGAATGAGAATTACTTACCACTTTGTTCGGTTGGTTTTGAAAAGCTCGACACGGTAGTCGCGTGGCTGCAAACGGTGCTGCGATCGGAGCTCCGGATTGAGAGGTAAGTGGAATTGAATGTGAGGTTAGGGTTTTGTGTTCTTATTTTGCTCTCCTTTCCCCAACTTAGCATGCCTCTCTTTGATGATGAAGGGAGGTGTGGCTGAAGCCAATTAAGTGAAGGTGAATGAGTTGGGCCTTGGGCCCAATATAGGTCTGATTCAACCGGTTCGGCCCGTTGACCCAATTTTGGACCAAAAACCTTTAAAATTAGTGTTAAAATTCATATTATTAATATTTTTACCTTCGTAGATTATAAAAAATATAATTTTCTAATTTTTTCGAATATTATTTAATTTATTAGCTAATTATTTATTAATTTTGTGGGGTTTACAGTTTCTTCCTCTCCTATTGGTACACGAAATTGACTCCACAATATTCGCACAGATAGACCACAAATTTCAAACTATTATAGTACATTATTTTACATTTATGCAAAATTAGTAGATGAAGGAACAAAGACATTAAGTAGATCTTTGTTATTGAATTCAATTCATTCTCTAGATTTTTTATTTTTTTTTATAATGAACTAAAACTAAAATACTTTCACCAAATATTTTGAAATCACACACAATAGTTTTACTTATTTATATACATCTGCTTCCTAGTAAATTATTCTGGATAAATCCAATTTTGGCAAGGAAGTTTCTCTCCTAGTAAATCGGTTTGGATGAAACACTTGTGTGATTTTTCTTTTTTAAGTAAATTTATTCAAGGTAAATCGATTTCTCTATATATGTACAATCCTACTAAATCGTCCTAGCTAAAATCGATTTATATTGTGACATAGTACTAGGGTAAACCGATTTTAGTTAAAATAATTTATCTGATTCTATACTAAATCGTTTTAAGTTAGATCGATTTGTGTAAGGAAATATTAAAAAGGTTTAATTACTCTGCAGGTTCCTATAGTTTCACCGAATTTTTAATTAAGTCTCTATACTTTTTTTCTTTTCAATTGGGTCCCTATACATTATTTTTTTTTTTCAATTTAGCACCTGCTAACGTTAAACGTTAAAAAAATGTTAGTGAATTGTGAAATTACTTGTATACCCTTAAGAACCCAATTGAAAAGAAAAAAATATAAGGACCTAATTGAAAATTCGATGAAACTCTAAATATTCAATGAAAGATATTCTTATAATTCTTATTCAATGATTCTAAAACATGAAAGATATTCCTATAATTCCTTTTATTTTGTCATTATCATTCTTTTATTTATTTATATACAAATTATACCAAAAATATCTTCTCCTTTTTTTATTTTCAAAAATACCTTATCTTAAGAATATATATAGACAAAAAAATGGATAAAATAAAAGAGAAATAATAGTAATACATATATATAAAATTCAGTTTCCATCATTCAAATATTCATTACGATCGTATAACATTTTACATTTGTGTGGATTCATGAAATATAGTTTGTATCTTTATCATATCATGGTACACCATAGAAAATCATAAGGCTATGTAATTTGTGTCATTGAAATTTGAAATTTAAAAACAAAAACTATAAAAAACATAGTTTCAGTGTCATATAAATAATCTAGAAATCAGTTGTATTGCAGCCTTTCACTCTCTGAACCAACATAGGGATCAACAATAACATTGACAACGGCCGGTTTTCGAGTCAAGAAAAATTCTAAAAGAGCATACTTGAGTTCTCCCAACAAGATAGCCCTTTCTACCAAAAGCTTTAATCAAAGCATATTAGCCTGCTTTGGGAACAAAGGAAGTCAGAGCAGAATCATCTTTGTAAGGTCCATTCATCTATTCTGGGGTTCTCCGGTCACCATCATAT
The DNA here is from genome assembly GCF_059453495.1 of Arachis ipaensis. Classification (NCBI taxonomy): domain Eukaryota; kingdom Viridiplantae; phylum Streptophyta; class Magnoliopsida; order Fabales; family Fabaceae; genus Arachis; species Arachis ipaensis. The sequence goes on along the minus strand of NC_142444.1, from coordinate 116,539,990 downwards.
ACACCTCTATTGTTGAAAACAATCACTACTACAATGTCTGAAATGAAAAAATGAAAAAAGATTAATCATCACACAATTACAAGAGCAATTTATTGCATATAAAAACAAATATATGCAACCATATACGATCATATTAACATAATGAAAGAATTTGCATATGGCATATGATAACAAGAATCATTGATAGAGTAATAACTAAAATTGTTTACAAAAACTGACAGTAAGAACCACATATATATATATATATATATCTTCAGGCTGCTGTGTACAATTTACTGCTAAACAGATTAAGCTTCATCTCGCATGAACAGTATTGAAGCATTACCCTTTTATTTTTTTCACCTTATATTCAATTAGAATTTACATCTAAATAAAACTTGTAACCATACATATTTTACATGTAAATTCTCAAATTGTAAATCATGTTGCTTGTATGCGAAGTTTGTATTCGTAGGTTTTGATGAATGACAAACCAACAAACGACATGAAAGACAAACCAACAAACAACTTGAATGAACAAGCATGTTGAAAGATCAACCAACATTCAACGTTGAGGAATGAAGAGTTGAAAGCAACACAACAACAACAAGAAACTCAAGTCCACAACATTTGAAGACAAGTATAGTGTCTTAGGACTTAGGTAACTTCTTGTTAAGAACCAATTGCTAAATCTCTCAACACACACTCACAAAATGTTTTGATGCACATCTTGCAATTCGATGCTAGCCAAATGGTTTAAAAACTTGTTTTCAAAGGTACAAAAGCATAGGAATTGACTCCAACAAGTTTGAGATCAATCCTAAGTATTTTGAAGTGATTTTAAGCCATTCTTTAAGGTTTGCATCGATGCACACTCATCTTGCATCGATGCAAAGCATGCGACGACTTGTTGCATCGATGCAAAGATGTTTGCATCGATGCAACCTAGCTGAAAATTCAAATTTCAGCTTCAAAGACACATTTGCATCGATGCAAAGTGTTATGCATCGATGCAAATGATTCAAAAACATAAAAAACGGCTAGTTTTGACAAAAAGGCTCCATCCCATTAACTCCCCAACGTTTCTAAGGTTTGGGGAGTCTATAAATAGATGGATTGAAGCCTTATTTCAAATACTTGAGTATTTGCAAACTATCTTGTTCATATTCTTTCATTCTACACATTTTTTAAGGTGTTATAATACACAATTTGAGAGAGCAATATCAATTGGTTCAATAGTGCTAAACTTGTAATCATACACTCTTCTAGAGAGTACTCATTTCGTCTCAACAATTCTTTGAGAATTGTTTTCTTGTACACTTTGTAAATTGGAGTGTGATCTCCAAGGTTGAGTCAAGAGTTATAAACACTATAGTCGGTGAGGATACCAAAGAAGTATACTAAGTACTCAAGGCAAATCTTAGAGAAGGTATCTTTAAGTGGAGTGGGTTAGTATACGAGTGGTGATCATATACCGTGAGGTGTTAGAAACTAAGGACTCGGATTGTAAAAGGTTTTGCGCGAGCACCTTGAAACTTGGCAATAGTGGAACTTCTCAATAGCGATTGAGAAAGAAAGTGGACGTAGGACAAGGATTGTGCCGAACCACTCTAAATAGCGTTTGCATCTCTCCAAACTCATCTCTTCAATATTATTGTCTTTTACCTTTGAGCAAATAAATTGTGATCGAAAAGTAGCTTCGTAAGTACTTAAGGAATAGCTTAAGTCCGATTGGTGAAAAGCTTGATCAATTTATTTGAGTTGGTGTCTATTGGAAAGTAAAAGCTCCTTATAAATGCTTAGCAATTGAGTTAAGCTCTTGGAAAAATACTAGTACAATAACACTTTTGTATATTGTCTTTAACTTTCGCAAAAAGATTCATTGTTGTTGCAATACTCAATTCACCCCCCCTCTTGAGTAATTGTGCATAGGTTCTACAAGTGGTATCAGAGCTTAACCCTTTGAAAGACTTAACCGTTTAAGGGAAAAGATCATGGCAAGCACAAGCTTTAACAACAACAACACTAGTGAAGGTAACTCAACTGCTAGACCTCCTCTTTTTAGCGGAACAAATTACTCTTATTGGAAAAATAAGATGAGAATTTGGATCCGTTCTCAAGATGTGAGAATTTGGAAAGTGATTGAGAATGGAAATCACATTCCAACAAAGACAACAAGCGCTAAAGAAGGAGAAGTCTCCGTCTCAAAGCAAGTACCGAAAGGAGAAGATGAATATAGTGACGATGATTGGAAGAAAGTGGCAATGAATGATAAAGCCATCAACTTCATTCATTGTGCACTTAACGAGCATGATTATATGAATATCTCTACATGTGAAACCGCTAAAGAGATTTGGGATAAACTCCAAATCACTTACGAAGGAACCGACCACGTTAAAGAATCAAAGGTATTTATGTTGGTTCATGAATGGGAAAATTTTAAAATGAAAGATGAAGAGAGCATTAAAGAAGCTCTTGAAAGACTCTCCAAGATCTTCAACAACCTAAGCATGCTTGGCACAAAATACAATGATAAACAAATTGTGACCAAGGTGCTTACAAGCCTTACACCAAAATGGAACTCCAAAGTGAACGCCATTGTGGAAGGAAGGCTCTATGATCAACTTACATTTGATCAACTACGAGGTAATCTTCTCACCTATGAAATGACTATGCTAAATAGACAAAAAGGTGAAGAAAGCAAGAAGAAAAGTCTCGCCCTTAAAACAACATCACTACAAGAAGAGAGTGATGATAATGAAGAAGAAGGAGATGAAGAATTTGCACTCTTATTAAAAAGATTCAATAAGTTTGCAATGAAGAAAAACTTCAAGAGCAAAACAAAGGTACCAAAATGCTATGAGTGTGGAGAAGTTGGACACATTAAACCCAATTGTCCAAAACTTCAAAAGGAGGACAAAAACAAGAAATTTAAGAAGAAGGAGAAAGCATACATATCATGGGAGAACGAGGATGAATCCGACTCCGATGACGACGAGGTTGCAAATCTTTGCTTAATGGCAAGCGAAGAAAAGGTTAGTGATGACAACTCCACTTCTTTTAATTTACAAGATGAATATGATGCCTTACTTGAGGTGTACACAAAACTTACCCAAGATTATTCTCTCCTAAAGAAAAAGAATATGGATCTTTTAAAACAAAATGAGACGTTGAAAAACGAGAATATCAATCTTGGAAAAGATAAGTGTAGCACAAGTAGTGATCCATACAAATCTTGTAAAATGCATGAAAATGAAATTACAAATCTTAAGAACACTTTAGCTAAGTTCAATGAATCTTCAAAGAACTTAGATAAAATGTTGAAAAACCAAAAGCATGTTCATAATAAGGAAGGTTTAGGTTTTGAAAAAGGAAAATTTAAAAATACTAAAGCTCCTATTAGGCAACCGCAAGCCCAAAAGGCAAGCATGCCTAAAAGGAATGAAGCCTTTAAACATCCTCCTCAACATGCTTCATTTAGAAATTATAATCACAATGCATATAGATCAAAAGATGTTGCATTTAGGAAACAACCTAGGCAACCATTTAGAAACATGCATAGGATGCATAATCCAAATGTCATATGTCATTATTGTAATAAAGTAGGTCATATAGCAATCGTATGCTTTACTAGAATTAAACATATAAACTTTCGTAGTCAAGATACGAGATGGGCACCTTATGGGCATTATGCTCATACTAACCATCAAGGACCCAAATTCACTTGGGTACCTAAATCCCAATTTTAATTGTTTTGTAGGTACGTGTTGGAGCTAAGGATACAAATTGGTATGTTGATAGTGGATGCTCCAAACACATGACCGGCGATGAATCAAAGTTCACCGCAATAGAGCCTACAAACGGAGGAAACGTGATCTATGGAGACAACAACACCGGCAAAGTAATCGGCGTTGGAAAAGTTGGTAAAAATTCTTCTACCTCCATAGATAATGTTATACTTGTCAAAGGTCTCAAACATAATCTCATTAGTGTTAGCCAACTTTGTGACAAAGGAAACTTAGTCACCTTTGATTCAAAATGTTGTTTGATAAAAAGGCAAGACACTAATGAAATTGTGCTAATTGGGCACCGTGTTGACAATGTATACATGATTAATCTAGATGAAGTTTCCTCAAATGATGTGAAATGCCTTGTTAGTAAAAATGATGAAACTTGGTTATGGCATCATAGAGTAGCTCATGCTAACATGGACCATCTTAGCAAGTTGGTCTCTAAAGAGTTAGTAATTGGCTTACCAAAGCTACGTTTTGAAAAAGACGTCCTTTGCGACGCATGTCAAAAGGGAAAACAAGTAAAGGCCTCTTTTAAATCCAAAAACATTGTTTCAACAACAAGGCCATTACAACTTTTGCACATGGATTTATTTGGTCCTTCTAGGACTATGAGCTTTGGTGGCAATTACTATGCTTTAGTTATTGTTGATGATTACTCTCGATTTACATGGACCTTGTTCCTAGCAAACAAGAGTGATGCATTTCGAGCATTCAAAAGATTAGCCAAAGTTATTCAAAATGAAAAGAATTTGCATATATCATCTATTAGAAGTGATCATGGTGGAGAATTTGAAAACAATCTTTTTGAAACTTTTTGTGAAGAAAATGGCATTGAGCATAATTTTTCCTCTCCTAGAACACCACAACAAAATGGTGTGGTTGAAAGGAAAAATCGTCATTTAGAAGAAATGGCGAGAACTATGCTCAATGAGGCCAATATTCCTAAGTACTTTTGGGCGGATGCGGTTAGTACCGCGTGTTATGTTATGAATAGGATTATCATTCGACCTATTCTTAAGAAAACACCGTACGAATTGTACAAAGGAAGAAAGCCAAATATTTCCCACCTTCACGTCTTTGGCTGTAAATGCTTCATTCTAAATAATGGAAAAGATAACTTAGGCAAATTTGATGCTAAGGCTGATGAAGGAATCTTCTTAGGCTACTCTTTAACTAGCAAAGCTTTTAGAGTATATAATAAACGCATCATGACTATGGAAGAAAGTATTCATGTCGCTTTTGATGAAACTAACCGTTGTTGTGCTAGAAAAGATTTTGATGAAAATGTAGAAAACTTTGATTCACTAAATTTGAATGGTGAAGACAAAGAAAAAGATTTAAATGAAGCCTCTACAAGCTCAATAAAGGATAGTGTTCAAGTTGAAGAAATTGAACCATCACAAGCACAAATAAATGCACTTCCAAAGGACTGGCGTACTTCAAAGGATCATCCTCTAGACAACGTCATTGGTGATGTTTCGAAAGGGGTAACAACTCGATCCACTTTTAGAAATTTATTTGCATATAGTGCTTTTGTTTCTCAAATTGAACCATCTACCATTGAGTCCGCAATTGATGATGAACATTGGGCTATGGCAATGCAAGAGGAGCTTAACCAATTCAAACGAAATGACGTTTGGGAATTGGTGCCTAAACCAAGTAATCAAACAATTGTAGGAACAAAATGGGTTTTTAGAAATAAACTCGATGAAAATGGTACAATTGTTAGAAACAAAGCTAGATTGGTAGCTAAAGGTTATAATCAAGAGGAAGGCATTGATTATGACGAAACTTATGCTCCCGTAGCTAGATTAGAAGCTATTAGGATGTTACTTGCTTTTGCATCCTCTTATAACTTCAAACTTTATCAAATGGATGTTAAGAGTGCCTTTCTTAATGGTTTCATTCAAGAAGAAGTATATGTTGAACAACCTCCCGGTTTTGAGGATTATGAAAATCCTAATCATGTTTTTAAACTCAAGAAAGCTCTTTATGGTCTTAAACAAGCTCCAAGAGCTTGGTATGAACGTTTGAGCAAGTTTTTAATAGAAAAGGGTTTTAGAAGAGGGAAGGTTGATACAACTTTATTTATCATGATTGAAAACAAAAATATCCTTTTGGTACAAGTTTACGTCGATGACATAATATTTGGTTCAACTAACGAATCACTTTGCAAGTTTTTCTCAAACCTCATGCAAAGTGAATTTGAAATGTCCATGATGGGCGAACTCAACTTCTTCCTTGGTCTTCAAATCAAACAAGGAAAAGAAGGAACTTTCGTTAGCTAAACCAAATATTGCAAGGAATTGCTCAAAAGATTTGGAATGGACAATGCTAAGGCAATGGACACACCAATGAGCACTACTTGCTACCTTGACAAAGATGAACAAGGTAAAAACATAGATGTAAAGAAGTATAGAGGCATGATAGGATCATTACTTTATCTAACGGCAAGTAGGCCAGATATCATGTTTAGTGTATGCATGTGTGCGAGATACCAAGCTAATCCTAAGGAATCTCACTTAAGTGCGGTTAAAAGGATTATGAAGTATCTCATAGGAACATTAAATGTTGGACTGTGGTATCCGAAAGGATCCACTTGTGATTTGATTGGTTATTCCGATTCCGATTTTGCCGGTTGCAAATTGGATAGGAAAAGCACTAGCGGCACTTGTCACTTGCTAGGAAACTCTCTTGTTTCATGGCATAGTAAGAAACAAGTAAGTGTAGCCTTGTCTACCGCCGAAGCCGAGTATGTAGCCGCCGGTAGTTGTTGCGCCCAAATTTTATGGATGAAACAACAACTTGTGGACTATGGACTCATGCTTGATCACATTCCTATCAAATGTGATAATACTAGTGCAATAAATTTAACCAAGAATCCGGTTCAACATTCAAGAACCAAGCATATTGAGATTAGACATCACTTCATAAGAGACCATGTTGAAAAGGGTGATGTGGTTATTGAATTTGTCGAAACTAGTAAACAACTAGCGGACATCTTCACTAAACCTTTATGTAAAGAAAGTTTTTTTAACATCCGAAATGAACTTGGTATCTTGGATTCTAATCTAATATGATTTGTTTGAATTCATTGTATTTATATTGCTATTTTTGTATCTCTTACTAACTTAAGCATTGGAGATATCCAATTAGCCATTGTTTTGTAGGTTTATGAGTTGATGAATGAGTGATTAATCTTGAGGTAGATTGAAGAATTTGAAGATTATAAACAATGGAGGATCAACAAATTGAAGTTTATAATAGTTTAAGTGAGTATATACATGATGGAACTCAAAGGATTCAAGAAAGAACCACCAAAGGATGAAAATTTGGTGATTTTGGGCAAAATGATGCATGTTGCATCGATGCAAAGCCTATTGCATCGATGCAAACACGACCAAATTGCACAAAAACACGTGAATTTGGCATTTTTGAGCAACAAAACCCCACTTTTTCATCATCTTCAACCTCACAACTCATATCCCCACATTCAAACCTCCATAACCTCCAAAACAAGCTCACATATAGCTTCATACAACTCACAAAACTTAGATACCCACTACAAACAAATTACATATTTGAAGTCCCCACATTCTCCTCTACAAAACCCATAAAACAAAATCATCCACAATGCCTAGAATCAAGAGAACCATCAAGAAGTCAAAAGGCTCTTCAAGTGTGGTTCCACCTCCAAATGATCATCCTTTGGCAAGGTACTTTGCTTCTAATGAAGATCTTCAATTCTATGAGGCAAGGCTCGCCGGAAGAAAGGAAATTCCTCCGAGGTATTTGGATCCGACCCTTCTTGTCATTCATAAGTTTGATACTCTTAAGGCTATTCTAGTTCATCAAGGCCTCATGGATTTTGTTCAAATTAAGAGTAAATATTATCCGGATTTAGTTGCCATAGCCTATAGTACACTCATGCTTGAGATTAATGAGGAAGATGAATCAAATTTCACATTATTCTTCAAGATAGGAAGAAAGGATTATAGGCTAGATGGTGATGAGTTAGCCACCATTTGGGAGTTGCCAAATCAAGGTGACTTGTTTCAAGGTGGTAAAACCCCAATTGATGAATGGGGTTATTCAAAGGACAATGCCATGCATTTGTTCAACCTTGTACAAGGAGCTCACTCCAAAATTAGTTGCAATTCAATGAGTGCGGAACATAGAACTTTGTTATATCTAGTCACCTATGTATTGCAACCTAGAATATCCGGGCATGCGAATGTAAATGATGAAGATTTGATTGTCATGTGGGCTATGATGAATGGGATTAAGATTAATTGGCCATACTTTATAGTACAACATATGATTGGGCTCAAGATGAAGGATAGGAATGGTGGATTAGGATTCCTTTGCCTATGGTCTAAAGTCTTTGATTATGTTGGTATTGATATATCAAATGAGATTGCCAAGGAAGTACCACCTCAATCTTGTATCAACACTCATATTCTCAACAAAATGGGAAGAAGAAATGTTGATGAACAAGGTCCTCAAGAGCAAGCTCCTCCACAAGCACCTCAAGCTCAAGAACCACCCTCCTTGGTTGATGTAATGAGAGAATTACAATCCATCAACCAAAACATCCAAAGGATTGAAGTAGAGCATGGTAGGCAACTTGAAGCACTTAATCGTCGTGTGTCTCGTGTAGATCATCGCACGGGTCGCTTGGATCGTCGTATTGATGACTTATATGAGCATTTCGACATCCACCTACCGTATGAAGAGGATAATGATGATGATGAAGACCAAGATTGATTGTCTCCTCTTCATCAAGTCACTTTTTATTGCTTTATGTTTATTTGATTATATGAATTGTTAAACTAACTCCTAGTAAGCTAAGGATTTCTATTATGGTTTAAATACTTTGATATTTCCTTCATAATTTTGTTTAATGATTAATGCTTGTATGCTTATTTGGTGAATAACTCAAAATAGGCTTGGTACCCCTATTTTAAGTTAATGTGCATGCCTTGATATATTTCACTTCTTTAGGGGGAATTATGCATGCTTGTTATATATAAAAAGAGGAAATTAAATTCTTTTTGAAAGGGGGAATATCTCATCCTTGAGATTAATAGAGATATTGAACTTAAAAAAATTCATTGTTTTATGCATGCTTCTATGACACATTTCAAACTCCTTTCTTTTTGATAATGTCAAAAGGGGAAAGAAAAGTTTGAGGATATTTGAAGTTTTGAACTTTTGAAAAAGAAGAAGTTTGAGGATTTGAAAAGAAGAAATAAGTTTGCGAAACAATGATTTCAAAAAGACTTCCGCTAAGCAAAAACTTTTTGATATCTAAATCGTTTTCTTTGATAAACGCCCTTTAAGGGAACAAATGCACATATTTAGGGGGAACTCCTGCAAAAAATTTTTTGTGAAGTCTTCTCCAAAGCTTTCTATAAAACAAAGTGCATTATTGTTGCTTTCAAAATCATTTATAAATGCATATCCTCAAAATTGGTTTGTCATTATCAAAAAGGGGAAAATTGTAAATCATGTTGCTTGTATGCGAAGTTTGTATTCGTAGGTTTTGATGAATGACAAACCAACAAACGACATGAAAGACAAACCAACAAACAACTTGAATGAACAAGCATGTTGAAAGATCAACCAACATTCAACGTTGAGGAATGAAGAGTTGAAAGCAACACAACAACAACAAGAAACTCAAGTCCACAACATTTGAAGACAAGTATAGTGTCTTAGGACTTAGGTAACTTCTTGTTAAGAACCAATTGCTAAATCTCTCAACACACACTCACAAAATGTTTTGATGCACATCTTGCAATTCGATGCTAGCCAAATGGTTTAAAAACTTGTTTTCAAAGGTACAAAAGCATAGGAATTGACTCCAACAAGTTTGAGATCAATCCTAAGTATTTTGAAGTGATTTTAAGCCATTCTTTAAGGTTTGCATCGATGCACACTCATCTTGCATCGATGCAAAGCATGCGACGACTTGTTGCATCGATGCAAAGATGTTTGCATCGATGCAACCTAGCTGAAAATTCAAATTTCAGCTTCAAAGACACATTTGCATCGATGCAAAGTGTTATGCATCGATGCAAATGATTCAAAAACATAAAAAACGGCTAGTTTTGACAAAAAGGCTCCATCCCATTAACTCCCCAACGTTTCTAAGGTTTGGGGAGTCTATAAATAGATGGATTGAAGCCTTATTTCAAATACTTGAGTATTTGCAAACTATCTTGTTTATATTCTTTCATTCTACACATTTTTTAAGGTGTTATAATACACAATTTGAGAGAGCAATATCAATTGGTTCAATAGTGCTAAACTTGTAATCATACACTCTTCTAGAGAGTACTCATTTCGTCTCAACAATTCTTTGAGAATTGTTTTCTTGTACACTTTGTAAATTGGAGTGTGATCTCCAAGGTTGAGTCAAGAGTTATAAACACTATAGTCGGTGAGGATACCAAAGAAGTATACTAAGTACTCAAGGCAAATCTTAGAGAAGGTATCTTTAAGTGGAGTGGGTTAGTATACGAGTGGTGATCATATACCGTGAGGTGTTAGAAACTAAGGACTCGGATTGTAAAAGGTTTTGCGCAAGCACCTTGAAGCTTGGCAATAGTGGAACTTCTCAATAGCGATTGAGAAAGAAAGTGGACGTAGGACAAGGATTGTGCCGAACCACTCTAAATAGCGTTTGCATCTCTCCAAACTCATCTCTTCAATATTATTGTCTTTTACCTTTGAGCAAATAAATTGTGATCGAAAAGTAGCTTCGTAAGTACTTAAGGAATAGCTTAAGTCCGATTGGTGAAAAGCTTGATCAATTTATTTGAGTTGGTGTCTATTGGAAAGTAAAAGCTCCTTATAAATGCTTAGCAATTGAGTTAAGCTCTTGGAAAAATACTAGTATAATAACACTTTTGTATATTGTCTTTAACTTTCGCAAAAAGATTCATTGTTGTTGCAATACTCAATTCACCCCCCTCCCCCCCTCTTGAGTAATTGTGCATAGGTTCTACACAAATTACAGAAAATTCTAAAATCTGGTTACATTCAAATGGTCACTACTACTACTACTACATCTCCCCTTGAAATGGTGAAATTGCAAGCAGTGAAAGAGTTTATTAGGTCTAACAAGGTGAAATTTTCTTAGCTTTATCCCGATTGACCCTATTCTCAAAATATTATTATTTTTTCAAACTATTAATTAGCTCAAATTTTAATTTCTCAGGCTTGCATTCACAATACGAATCCCAAAATGAAAGTTTAGAATTAAAATTAGAAAAAATAAATAAAACAAAAGTATCCGTTCAATGCATGTTTCCATCAGTAAGTATGAAGCTTTTTTTTTTTGGGTACATGCTAAGACCTCCAAATTACAGGTCAATGGTGCAGCAACATCAAAAAATAACTTAGTATTATTGATAACAAATATAAAGGAAATTTTCCAAAATAAAAAATGTATATAGATTCTGAGTAAGGAAAAATAAGGTTATTTCACCCCTACCTAAGTTTAAGATGCAAAACTTCTTTGAAAACTGTTTAATTGCGGCCCTGCTGTATCAGGGTTCGAGTCCATTAACTAGCAGCAGCAATTTGAAAATTTTGCCGATCTGTGGCTGGCGGTGTGCGCATCGATGAGTTGGGGACAAGAAGGAGAGAGAAAGCTGACGTTAATTGCAACGCTGTGTGGGTCTTGTGGAGAATTCGGAATGCTGAGATATTTGAAGGAGAAAGAACCACAGCTCAAGTGATTTTTGTTACGGCATCGAAGCTCCAAGATTTGTCGCTAACACTTCCAACCTTGATTCATCTTTGTTCCGTCGACTGTTGCTGGTAGTGGATGAACGGCCTTCTTCTAGTGGCGACGAGCATGGGAGACGCGCCGAGCAGAGGAGATGCCGCAAGAGGGGACCATATGGCGGATCCAGCGGGAGCTCAAGAAGTTAGGGCTACTGGGTTAGGACTGGGTGAGTGTGGGACAAAATAATAAGAAATTTTTTGGAAATTTTTAAAATATGAGGGTATCTTTGATTAGTTTTTTTTTTTAATGCGAGAATATTTGTTTTTTTAACAGAATATTCCATTATTTCAAACGTTTTTATCACGGTAGGGACTAAATTGAAAAAAATTATATAGTATAGAGACCTAATTGAAAAGAAAAAAAAAGTATAAAGATCTAATTAAAAATTCGGTGAAATTATAGGGACATGCAGAATAATTAAACCTATTAAAAATGAAAGACAATTCAAGATAAACGTGGAATTAAATCGATTTAAATGGGTGATTTATCCATTTTTTAACGTTAAACAAAAATCCACTTTGTTTTAAATCCTCTAGAGCTGAATCCAAAGTAATTATGACGCTCACTGGAAAAGCAAAACACTTATACCAATGATGACAAATATTTGATCATATAAACTCTAATTAATGTGGGAACTTCATTCATACTGCAATAATGATAATATGGGGTATTATTAAATCTTGTGGTTTCATCATTTTTAAACAGTCAAACAATATTCATGAAGTTAGAAAGTTGTGGGATGAAGACAATCAAAATGATGGGAATGAATTGTCGTTTATGAGAGTGAAAAATTATAGTTAAAACAAGATTTTTTATTTATTTATTTTTTTACAGTGTGGGATATGGAATTCTTCAATTGTACGCATGTCTGGTCAATTTTGTCATCAGATTTTAGATTTTACAGTAAAGAGCATATCACTTGCTATAATTTCGTGTACGATTCTTGTGTACGCTTTTTCCAACCACAAGAAGTTGTCCGAATTAGAGGATGCAAGATTATATAAACTTAAAATTAATGTTTGGATCAAATTAAAATTCAGTGTTGAAATGCAAGATATAATCTTTCTAGTTATTATTTGGTGTCACATGCATGCATTTCCCCCTAATTTGATTTAGGGTTTAATTCAAAACATATTTTGATAATAATATCTAGGGAAAATTACATAGATTTCTCACAAATGTGGCTTCCTTTTATTTGTTTTCGCTTACATTAATTTTTTTAAAATCTCCTTTTAGGCGAGTCTTGTATAAAATACTCGTTTTGTTTCAAATATTTGTCTCTCTTTGGATAAAGTGATATATTAAAAAATTAATACATTTAAAAAAGATAAGAAGATGCACCACATCATTTAAATGAACAATTATTTGAAGAATATAGTAATATTTAATAAGATAAAGTATTGTTTTAGTCTCTAACATTTGTGGTGAATTTTATTTTAGTCTCTAATATTTTAATCGTCCTATTTTTATCCTAAAATGTTTAAAATAGCATCAATGTTATTCCATCGTCAAATCTCTCACTAACAATTAACGAAATTAATGTACTATCAATAAAGCTTTTGTTAAAGTTATGATTTGTTCAACTCTCTTTTTTACATTTACCTTCACTTTCTCAACAAATTCAAATTTCATTTTTCTGCTTCTTTTTACACTATTAATTCTCTAAAAAGAGTTTAAGGGGGAGGAAGAAAGAAATAGGAGAATTAATAATGTAAAAAAAAATAAGAGAATGAGGTTTGAGTTTATTGAGAGAGTAAAAATAAGAGAAGGGTTGAACAAACGTAGCTTTAACAAAAGCATTATTAATAGTATATCAATTTTGTTAATTATTGGTGAAAAATTTAATAATGGGATAATATTAATGCTATTTTAAATATTTTAGGATAAAAATAGGACGATTAAAATATTAGAAACTAAAATAGAATTCACTCCAAATATTAAAGACTAAAATAGTTACTTTAAATTTAAATTTAACCTTATTTAATGATAATGTTACTTGAATTTTAATAGAAGTTAATATATCATTTTAATAGAGAGTAGATAGACAAGTTAAACTTTACCAAATCAAAAGGGGAATGGAATTGGATCTAATTTGCCTTAATATCTGACATGCCAAACCAAATATGGTATAAGTATACTCGTCATAGTGAAAAAAAAAAATAAAATAGTATTGTATGGAAGTTCTTGGACTAATAAACAAAAGGGGGAAAAAGAAAAAAGGAAAGGAAAAGAAAAGAAATGAAAGGGATATTTCATTTGGATGGGGAAAAGGAGACAACAAAAGAATAAATTATATGTAGGTGTATTAGTATATGTGTGAGAGAGGTATTCGTATATCTTATAATTTCTTTTGTCTTTTTGGTATCTTATAATTACTTTAGTTTCTCTCTTTATACCCCTATATACATTCTAAAATGGAGAAAAGCAAGACATGCAAGAACATTTTTCGGTGAAGGAAGTCATAAGAGTATGATATATATATATATATATATATATATATATATATATATATATATATATATATATATATATTTTGTTTATGTTTTTTAAACATTAAGATACCAATATGTTCTGACAAGCAACTAGAGGCTCATTTTTTAAATCTTGGCATGGGGCTACTTGTTTATACGGATGAGACTTGAGAGTCTTTAATCACAAATTCACATTAAATTAAAAGGGTTCGTTTAGAATAGAAGAAAAGTTGTCCCATTTCAAAATTAAAGCATATATCTTCAAAAGAAAATTCACAAAATTTATATGAACAAATGAAAACTAAAACCAATATTTAAAACCTCATTCAATTATCTCTCCAAATCTTCTTAGTTCTTATGAAACAATGAAGAAGTGTATATTTTTATTTGGATTCTTTATTTATTATTTAAAAGGTATCTTTTTTCTGTTCTTTTATGATTAGGATGCCAAAAAGCCAACGGGGCTAGCAATTAGGGGAACATAATCATGCTCAATGGATTAGCTTATTGTCCTTAAACACTGTTTTAGTTTCATTTTTCAAAGTTCTAACTTTAATATGGCTGGACTATTGATTGCTGCTTAGTGAACTTCTTTTGATGATGTCTATTGTAATTATTGATTCTTAAATTATTCTCCATAAAAAAAAAAAAGAAGTTTTTTTTTTTTTTTTAAATTATATCTCCTTGGCTCTCTGTAAAATCTTTCACTAGCTTTATAGATGCAAATGCTTTAATTATAGTATGAGGTTTGCTTTTCTTTTTTTGTGACTTGAGGAAAAGTAGCAATCTTTTGTTAGGTGAGGAGTTCGAAGAATTTCATTAGGGAGGTCCTACACTCATAATTTACAAAGATGAACACGAGTCCCTTTGTTTTTTTCTTGTACTTGATTCTTATTCCCTAGAAGAAATTGAACATATCCTTAAGCTTAAGGACTATATATGTTGATTAATTTTCAAAAACCTTACCAGATTTAATTATCAGTTTATTTAAGGCTCCAAAGGAAAGAAAGGAATTGAGGCCGTTAATTAATTAATAAGAAGAGAATAGGAGGTATATGTTTGGTAGAAAGTGCTTTTAAAGGAAAAGTCTAGTTAAATAACTTTTAACTAGCAAAATTTTAAATAACTATAATTAATAATTATGAATTTTATATTTAAAAAAAATTAATTAATCACAATTAATTAATACAGAATACAGTTTAAAAATATTTATTAATTTGTTGTTGACTAAACTCCTGATAATTGCCTAACAAGATTGTTTTTTAAATTCACAACTTTTATTAATTTGATTTTTAAAATTTTAAATGTAATATCATAGTCTTTAAAGTTTCGACACCATAATAGTCCCTCAATAAAAAAAGTTTGAGGACCAATAATTTTTACTTATTTTAGTTAGCATTTTTGGACTTGTAGACCAGTGTCTAATAATTTAATATTATATTTTTAGTCAATATTTTTAATATTATTGATTAACTGGTGTCAAAAATAATATATTATGTTAATGCTGTAACATTGCTCGTTTTTTTGACCCGTTTCCAACGCTGATTTAACAAACGCAGTGATAAACTAACACTTGCATATTACTTCTCTTAATTCATTGTTATAGAAATGTTAACTCATTACTGGATTTACTAAGTCAGTACCAAAAAGAAGTCAAAGAAAAATTATAGTATGCGAAGTTTAATCCTAAAAATTACAATAATAAAATTAAGATCTCAAAAATCAAATTAATAAAAGATGTGAATAAGGAACAGACTGCTTAATAAAATTGAGATATCAAGAATGGGATATATTACTAATAAAAGCTGCTCTTAAAGTTTTGTCAGAGAAATATTTTCTTCATTTGCTTCTCTTTTTTGGTACAAACTGCAACCTGCTCAAGCATTATTTGAAAATTTTAACTAAAAATGTCTTAACATTTTTGCGAAAATATATACCAAAACTTGCTTGTTGAGGATTTATTCCATATTTGGTGTTATGTTTTCTGTTTTAAATATAAAGGTTATTAAAAGCTTCCCTAACTAGCTAAACATAATTTTAGGAAACAAAATTTCAGGATGATAAAAACATTGACGCCCTTGGTAAATGTGAATGAAAAAAAATGCTAGTAAGTAGTACTTTGTTATGATTAATGGATAAAACATTTATTATACAAAAGAAAAAGGATAAAATATACTTTTTTTTAATATTTGTAAATTTTTGTTAAAAGTATTTTTAACATTTAATTTTGCTAAAATTTGTTTTTGATATTTTTAATTTGTGTCAAAATTAATCCTAAATATTTTTAGTTTTATCCCTAATGTTATAGATAAAATTAACATTCAGAAGTAATTTTGATATAAATTAAAAATATCAAAATTAAAATAAAAAAAATAATTATTACCGATATTTTAAATTTTTTTTTTGTAAATATTAGAAATAAAAAATATTTTTCCTAAAGAAAAAAGTCCAAATTGAAATGCTTCAACTTTATTCATAATTTTGACGATTAACAATTTATTATAAAATTTAACTTTAATCAAATTTCTAAATTAATTAATATTTTTTCTCTATCCAACAATAATCTGCTATTTAAGAGAGCATAATTAATTTGAATAAAGCTCTACAACGTAACCAAGTAAAATATTTAATCAAGTCTAACTAAATTGTTTTACTATCTTAATAAGAATAAAAATAAAAAAAATTAAATAAAGAAGAAGAAGAAATACACAATACTATAAAATTAATAGAAAAAAAAAGAGGTTATATTCATTTAACTAAATAAGATTGTAATATAATACATGTTCATTCAAATCTAATATGAGAAACAATATTCTTAACAAAAGAAATAAGAGCAATAGAAAAAAAAAGAAAGAAGGATAAAAAAAAGGGGAAAAAATGCAGCATTAAATAAGATATTTTTATAATAAAATTTTAGTGTCAAAACTTAGAAATTTATATGTTATTGTTAAGAAAGTTCGATAATTTTTATTCTAATAAAGTTTACATAATTTAAAATTTTCTTTTTTCTCCACATATTCTACTACTTTTTTTTTATCTTTTTTTTTTTATTTTATTTTTTTCATAATTGTTTTATTTTACTCTCTTATGAGAAATAAAATAAAAAAATTAAAAAATAAATAAATAACTGTAATATCAAATAAGAAAGAAAAAGAAAAAAAATGAAAACACAACAACAACAATTCTAAAAAAGGAGACTCACAAAAATACACACACAAAAAAATATGATGAAGAAAAATGGCGTACATATATGTTGTATGAGTGATTTTTGTTAAATTTAGATCAATTTAATTAAATTTAATTACTAAAAAAATTTAAATATGTAACGAGAGTAAATTAATTTTTTCCCCAACTTCACCCTTCTTAGTTATTACTAATAATTGTTAAAGTAGGGCTCTTTTCTCAAACAGTTTACCTTTTTCTATTTTTATTCAACTAATTTTGTTGTTTTTTAAATTTAAGTGTTACATCTTAAAAGACAATTATAATTAGATAGTATTTTAACATTCTATTATTTGAAATTCAGTTGTTAGTTATATAATTTAAACAATGCTCTTGATAGAAATGATATTATCTTTTTTCTTTATATATGTATATATATATAATTCCTGACCCATCTCAACTTAGTCTTGAACTCGAAAACTCAAAGACACAGAAACAAGGAAAAGAGGGAAAAAAAAAAACTCTGCATCGTTCTTCTAATCTTCTTCAGTTTTACAATTACGTTAGTAATTTCTAGGCCCCGTTTCTTTTTTTCGCTTTTTCTTCGTTCTAAGAAGGAAATAATTTCCCCTTTTCTCCGTAATTTATTCATTGGTGTGTGTATATATATATATATATATATATATATATATATATATATATATATATATATATATTATCTTCTATCAAATCGATTTACAGAAACGTGTAATTTAGTTATTCTTTAATCTTCCTCGAATCCTTTTCCCCTAAGAATAATTTATACTACATTTAAGGATAATTAGCTGGATACAATTAATAATAACAAAAATATTTGATAATAAAACAATTAATAAAAAATAATTCAAATTTATTTTATTTAGTATTTATTAATTAATGCTAGAATTAATAAATATTAAATAAGATAAGTTTATTTTTTTTGTCTCTATAAGATTATCAAATAATAATTAATATATGTGCTCATATAATAAATTGATAAATAATTCTTGCATATTTGTAAACCATCCTTAATGGATATTTTAAAATTAATCAAACTATTATTTAATTTTCGTTCTTAATTAACTATAAGTTGTAGAAAAAATTTTATTAGTAGTAAAAGAATAAAATTTGAATTTTTTATTTAAATTAAATATTGGGTAAAATATATTTTTTGTCCTTAAAGTTTGACAAAAGTTTTAAAAATATCCCTAAACTTTATTTTATTTCAATTTTGTCCCAAAAGTTTTCGATTTGCATCAAATATACTCCTGACGGCTAATTTTTCAAAAAATTTAAGATCGATTCAACAATAATTTCATAAGAACAACCCCTCAACACAAGCAAATCAAGCATAATTTTTATGCATTATTATTATATTGGTCTTAAATTTTTTGAAAATTTAGCCTCCGATGATATATTTGATGCAAATCGAAAACTGTTGGAACAAAATTAAAACAAAATAAAACTTAGGGGTATTTTTAAAACTTTTGCCAAATTTCGGAAACAAAAATATACTTTACCCTTAAATATTTTATTTACTGAAATATAAAACGTGTAAAATATTTATGTTCTTATCCGATAGACTAAAGATTAATCTGTTACATGATTTAAACTTTATTTAAGGGTCTATCACTGGCCAATAAGTTGTTGTATACACAAGGCGAGATTCGAATTCCTGACACTTACTTAAACAGATAAACGATAAATGTATTCAATAATATGTATATTGGTAAACAAAATATTTATTTTATTTATAAATAAAAAATCCAATAAAAATAATATATTTTAGAAACAATAAAAATTATATTCTATCAACTTTAAATACACATTAAATGTCTATATTTTGTTTTTCATTATACCATATTATATTGCTGATAATCATTTATGTTATTGTGCATGAAAATTGCTGATTTGAAAAGACAAGCCTTGCATTGTAATTGGCCTAGGCAAAGGAAGAAAAAGGCCAAGTAAAGAGGGGGGAATTGAAGAGTGGTGGAAACACATTGCAGTAGAGTCATTACCTCTGAAGCAGGCCTATAAATCAATAATGCTTCATATTTATTTGTGGGGCCTCCACTTTATATATATTTTCAGATGAGAGGTCAAATCCTTGTACAAATCCCCCAAAATAATGTTGCTATTGTGCTGAAATCAAAGTGTCTTGCTAATTCCTTTCATTTAGGATCTTTTTGGAGTAAATAGTTAAATTACTTTTGAAAGATTATTCGTTTTTTAAATTAGTTTTTTTTAAAAAAAATTAATTAAATTTATTTTTTAAAAATTTTAAATTAGTCATGTTAGTTTTTTTTTGTCAATTTTTTTGTTAATAGTGTTAAAATTTGTTAATATAGTATGTTAAGTAATACTCCAATACACATCTATAAATTTTAATTGACTATCAATATAATAAGTTTATGAAATTAGATCATATCAAAATCTAACTGAAGAAAAAACGTGAGTCATTGGAATCTCTCAATTTAGAATTTAATTTGGTTTAATTTCATAAATTAATTATGTTAATAGTCAATTAAGACTACTAAATATGTGTTTTAATATTACTTAACGTATAACATCAATAAAATTTGACGCCATTAACCATGAAAGTGACAAAAGTACTAACATAATTAATTTAAAATTTTTAAAAAATAAATTTAATTAAAAAAACTTGTAAAAACTAATTTAAAAAAGAATACATTTTTAGAGATTAATTTGACTATTTTCTCTTTATTTTAGTAGCAACTTGAAAGTTTTTGTCCTTTAATTTGCCATGCCCACCCTCTATCTGTTTTTCCTTTTTTTTTCTTTGTTTATTTTCAAGCAAGTAGTGCTTATGACATATTGACATGTGGTGTAAAAACATAAAGAAGTTAAAGATATTTGAAAAATAATTGGTCATACAACACCTGGATGGCTGATGCTGGATCATAACAATAGAGCAAATTGCGTAAATAAATAAATAAAAAGATGGATCAATTTTATCCGAATGTAATTTTTTAAAATAGTTATATTTTGATCCTATTTAATTTATATAATTTCAAAATTTATACATAAATTGTTATAGAATATAAATTTTTTTATGAAAATTGACTATTATTATAAACTGCTACATGATATTGATATTTAAGTAAAAATTAACTATTATCAAAAACTTTTAAAAAACGTAAAGATTTATATAAAAATTAACTATTATTATAAATGGTTAAAGAGTATAACAGTTTATATATTTTTGTTTACTTTTTTTCATTATCTTATACTATCTCTCTAATTTAATATTTATCTGTCTATCATTCTATGATATTATTTATTAAAATAAATATACTAAAAAATAATTTTAATTAATTAAATGTTTAGTATAATAAAAATTTGATTGCTGTTTAAAAATCATGTTAGTGCATAATAATATTTTATAATTATTTTATAATTTAAGTATTTTATATTTTGCAATTAAAATTAATATTTTAGTATAATTTTTTAATATTATAAAAAATTTATTGTATAATAATTAATCTTACAAAATAAAAAATATTTTGTATGTATTTATATATTTTTTATTTAAAATTAAAAAGCTACTCTTGCCATTTTTTAAAATGTTAAATTGATTTTGTTTTGAATTTTTTAATCTATATTTTTAAAAATTATATTTCATACCAAAATTCAGAAACAAAATCAATTTAAAATTTAAAAAAATAACAAGTATAGTTTTTTGTTTTTAAATAAGAAACAAATAAGTGCATACAAAATATTTTTTATTTTGTAAGATTAATTATTATGCAATAACATTTGTATATATTAAAATATTAATTTTAATTAATTTTAAATTATAAAAACAATTACAAAATATTGTTATGCATTCCTCTATTATTTAATAGAACAGTAAAATAATAATAATAATTTTTAAACACCAATCAAATTCTTATTATTATACCAAAAGATTAACAAATTAAAATTAATTTTTAGAATATTCATTTAAATAAAATACGTCATAAAATGATAGATAAATAGATATTAAATTAGAGGTAGTATAAGGTAGAATTTGTTTGGGTGAACTTCTAAAAAATTTTTTTTTGAGTTATCATTTTTTAAAAGATTTTTTAGAAAAATAAAATTAATTTTATATTTGAATATTTCATGCAAAAAGATCATTTTATCTATTAATTATGTTTGGATATAATAATATAAAAGTACTTTTTTGTTTATTTATTATGTAAAAAATATTTTTTTTAAAAAAATAATCTTTTAAAAAAGATATAAATTATATCTTCTCAATTTTTTTTATTTTTTTAGTCCATTTATTTTTACTACTAAAAATTTATTAAACATGCTAAAAAAATTATTTTCATTAAAATTTTTTTTATCAATTTAATAATATCCAAACAAACATACAGTGAAAAGAGAAAAAACAAAAGAAACATGTAAATTCTACACTCTCTAGTGTTTATAATAGTAATTAATTTATACATAAATCTCTACATTTTGTAGGAGTTTATAATAACAGTCAATTTTTGTATAAATTTTTATTCTGTAACAGTTTAGGATGATAGTCAATTTTACATAAATTTTTACATTATATAACAGTTTATGTATACAATTTAAAATATCTACACTCTATAATTGTTTATATAAAATATGTATAGAACCGAAATATGACATTTTTAAAAAGTTACAATTAAATAAAATTAATTCATTCTTTATTTATTTATATTATTTGCGCATAATAATAATATATTTATAAATCATAATGTTATTTTATTGTTGAGTTGGAGATTGTTGAGAATTCTGGATTAAACATTCTATCCTCTTTAACTAATCCTTTATGATTTTCTGGTATGAAGTGCTCTTAATTAAGATATTTATTGAGGCTATTGTTAATAAAATTTTTAAAAATTTTCTCTTAATAGATGCATTACAAGTACATTAAAAAATTCAATTATTTAGTTACAAACTAATATTGATTTTGATATTTTCGTATATAATAATTATATAATATTAATAGATCAAAACTTAAAAAGTAATTAATATTAATATTATTGTCTCAAATAATTCATCAATCATTTAATTTTATTATAATTAAAACCACTCATCCTAAAAAATTAATTTGAGAGTAAATTTTATAGATAAATGAATTGAAAAAAAAAATACACAAATATCCTAAAATAAAATTGGTTATATAACTATCTCGTCTGTATATATATATGTAAATCGAATCAATTGAATTCGATTTATACTTTTTCAATGTAAAATGAATCAATGGAATTCAAATTAACAGAAGCAGTACTAAATTAAAATAAATAGATTCTATCTAGTAAGAAAACGCGTCTGAACTTACGCAGACCAGAATAGATCGAAGTAAAAGAATTTGAATTACTATAGTAGTTCACATATATTATCTTTTATCTCTTAGTAGTTTACATACATTGAGGAATACTAGAAGGTAAGTAAATTTTTTTTTATCATTAATTAGCTAACAATATTTAAAAGTGTGAATTTAAAATATATTATTAAATTATTAGACTAAAAGAATTGGACTGATAGATAAAAGTATCGATTAAAAAAATAAAAAATAAATTATAAAATTACTTTTTAATCGTCTAATTTTGGAGATTGAGTTTAGAGTTTAAATTATAAAATTACCTCGAGAAACTGACGATGACAGTGAAATAAAACTTATAAATCATTGTCACTATCTGTTACAAACGAGTCTTACTTCACCCTATCGCAAACAACAAAAATCAAAATTGTATAAAATATTTTTTTTTACCCGGCCTGTTTCATTCTATGCAGTCTCGATTTCTAAAGTATAATATTCTGAAAATCAACAAAAATTATAGAAGGTCTAATAAAGACATTCAATGGATCCTTATCATTAAATTTTACTCCCTCTCACATTTTTTTTTAATTGTTCCTCTGTAGTGCACTAGACCTAAAAGACTATTTTTACTAACCATTCTGAATACCACTCTATTGAACACTCCATATTTTGATCCTATTTATATAGCACATACTCCTTAATAAATTGAATTAAATGAATTCGATTTAATCAAAATACATGTCTATACTAGTAAATCGAATCAATTAGATTCGATTCACCTTATTTTATGAAAGGCTATAAAAATTCGATTTACCATAGTTTATGCATTTATTTAAATCAAAACAGTTTAATTCAATTTAATATACGTAACGCTTATCTTTTGTAAATCGAATCTATTACTGATTTGCTATTACACTTACTAATTCGAATTATATAGATTCGATTTATATGGAATCAATATAAACCGAATTAAGTTATTTCGATTTACATAATTTTATAGCCAAAACAAGACATTCATGTAAACTTATTATATTTCATATAAAATTATAACCTATTCAATTTGTTTATGTGCTTTGTCCAACAACTAAGTTATGCATAATATAAAAATTAACACATATTTATAAATAAATATTTAATAACTAATTTTTGGTGTGTATTTTTTTATTAATAAATTTCATTATTACTTATCTAGATTTTAAAAATTAAATTAAAAAAATGTAACCTGTTTAATTACTAATCATCCTGACAAATTCTATACTAAAGAGGTTGAAGAAAACAAATGCATTAAATGAAAAATGAATGGATTTAAAAAGAGTTAATATTTAAAGAACTTTTTAAACTTGCAGTCGAGTTTTAAAGTGATCTATAAAATTAATAATTACTTAAATTTATCTTTAAAGTTACATTCCGAGACTCGTAATAATTCCTAAAACACTTTCTATTATCGAAAAGTTGAATTGGACTAATTTTTATCACACTGGCAAATATATATATATATATAACATGGTAGAGGCAGAGTTTAAAGTCTCAACCTTTTCTATCGTTGTCTCTTGTTGGCCTCCATCTCGTTGCCACACTGCTTGCCGGTCCCTTTGTGTTACCACGTCATCTCGTTTTTTGTCTTCACTACTCGTTGGCATCATTGTTCGCCGTCCACGTTTTTCTCTTGTCTCCTCTCTGTCTTCTTTTGCCTATTTTTTTCTTCTCTGGCCTACTTCTCTTCCCTACATGCGGTGGCCAAGGTGAGTTTTTTTTTTTTAATTTTTATAGGTATTCAATCATTATTGTTTATTATTTTGGGTGATTGTTGCTGTTGATCCTATTTTAATGTAGTTGTGTTGGTATATAAAAATGGTAAGATGACAAAATTTATATTGTGTTATAATTTTAAGGCACGATTAAATCGCTTTTTTAGAGAGATATTTGTCTCCACACTTAGTTGTTATAGGGTTGATGACAATACTCTCTCAAAATACAATTAAACCAATGAATTTCTTAATTATCAATAATAAAAAATTCTCAACTCTCTTAAACTTTAAAAGAATGAGAAAATAAGGCTTGACAAACAATTTTCTTACTCTGTCTGTTTTGAGTAGTAGGGATATTTATATATATATATATATATATATATATATATATATATATATATATATATATGTTGCATGAAGTACCAGAAGTCACGTACTATGTTGAATGGTTATGACCTTTTGTTGTTGTGTGAATAGTCACAACCCTTTCTTTGTTGTTATGTGAATAGACACAAGGTATCATTTCACACACTAACCATCACATACATACATATATCACCGGTTAATAATTAACTAATTTAAAACCGGTTAAGATTTTTAACTACGCACTTAAATATTAATATTAATTATTAATAAAATTAATATTAATATATAAAATTTGTAAATATTCTTTAGCAATGGTTAATTTTTAGTTATTTTTTATTCCGTAATTGATGCTGTTTTTTTTAATTATTATTAAATTTTATGATTGTTACTGTTTAGGTTAATGATACTTGCTGATTAGATTGATTGATCTTTTCTGATTATTGCAGGTCTAATTTTTTGTGTGATCTTTTATGATTGTCATAACCCTAAAATAATAATCTTTGATCTTTTTTTTTATGATATTGTTGTTGTTGCTGATGATTGAATTTGGAAGAGTGAAAATAGAGAATGAAAAAGAAAAAAAAAAGAGTGAGGTAGAGAATCTACTAAAAATAATTTGGAATTTAGAGTTTTAAAAGGGGAAAGAAAAACGAAAACGGCTTCTAATGGTGCAAAAAAGTTTTTGAAGCTCAAATTGAGATTAAAGTTTTAACCTAACAATAGAGATCAAATTGAGTTAAAAATTTGTATGTGCCATGTAATATAGTCGCTGTTGTCCACTATGGTATCTCCTAACACATACTATCACTTATTTTACGAATATTTGCCGAAATATATCTCAGAAACCACCGTTATTAAGTTTAGAAATAAATTTAAGACAATTTTAAATTTAATAATAAATTAAAAACTCAATTACAAATTCAAAATCCCCTTTAAGATTTAACTTATTCTAAAATAAATTGAATGCGTAAAGTTGTGTAATTTTAAATACATGATGCTGCTTTTATATATAGGCTAAGCATCCATTTTTTTATAACAGAATAACTAACTTATGCTCTAAGTAACTGTACTACTTCTTCTAAATGTATTTTCTTGATTAGATACTTTATCACAGATGCTATAACAAGTTTCCTTAAAAATATAATTAAATCGAGCTAACTTATAAACTAGAATAACTGCTAGTTCTTAATTATTGTGTACAAAAGTAATATAGAAAAGGTTGGTTTATTAAAAATATGCGAATTTATTAAAAGACAGGCCTATGGACCTTGACCATTCAATTTGGAGAAGATCAATACAGTTTACTAATTCAAAGTCTAGATATGATTAATTATATAGCGAATTTATAAGTTCTTAACGCCTTCCACATGCCAAGATCGTTATTGGGTACAATAATTAAAATAGTAAATACAAAAATCGTGTACCCTTGAAAGCAACAATACTATTTTTGTTTTGGAAACCAAATTTTTTTTTTTAAACAATTTAAAGTATGATATTTTGGAGACCAAATTAACGCCCACATAATTTTTCATATACTAATAATTAATTAACCTGACTTTTTTTATTATTATTAGGGTTAAGTATGATTTTGGTTTCTAAAGTATAGATCGAAAATTTTTTTCGTTTTTAACTTTTTTGCCTACAAAATCATCTCTAAAGTTTAAAATCAAGTTTTAAAATTGTCTTTTTAACTTAAATATTAAAATTTTGGACTAAATTACCCTAACAAAAAAAATTATAAAATAAAAAAAAAAAGAGAAAGAGAGTGTTTTTACTCCTGCGAAAGAGAAAGGAAAGAAGAAGAAGGAGAAATGGAAGAAGAAAAAACTGTCTTCAGTCCACCTCTGCCTCCACTTCCACTGCCATCTCCGTACAATTTTGGTCCCTAAGGTAAGGATGATTTTAAAACCAAGTTAAATCTTAGGAACGATTTTGTATGTAAGAAAAGGTTAAAGACAAAAAAAATTTTTGGTCTATACCTTAAAAACCATAATCATACTTAATCCTTATTATTATTATTATAACGTGTGAAAAGAATAATATAATAGAAAAATTATATTAAAAAAATTATTCTAAAAGACTATTAAAGAGATTTAATAATTAGGAAAGATATTTAGTAATAAAATTATTAAAAAGAATTAAATTATATAATATTCAAAAGAAAAAATCAATTTTTTATAAAAAAAAGACATATTCTTAAATGATTTTTTATTGTTTTAAAATATTTTTATTTTTAATTCTCTATCATATTTAAATTTAGTCCTTACTTAGGTTCTATTAGTTATATTCTATTACATATTTTAAACTGCTATTAGAGTAATGTCAGGGCGCTTAGTTCTAGTTTTCAAATAGTTGTAAAAGGAGGAATGAAAATTGTGATTTTTAATATTTTTATTATTTATTTATTTATTTATCTTTTTGGTGATCTGCATTTAAATGTTTTTGGTAGCTTCTAATTAAATTTTTAATATTTTAAAACTACTTGATTTTTCTTAGTCATTAAATTTATATGAGTAAAAAAAATTTTTATATTGAGATCAAGAAGTAATATTGTGAACGTAATGTTAGATATCAGAATTAATAGGAATAAAACAGTGTAATTAAATTTGTAAAGGAGAAATGAATGAAATTGAATAAGAATTTAGATAATAATAGAAATAATACGATAAAATAATGAAATTATAATTTTTTAAAATGCATAGAGAAATTTATGATACTCTCTTATATATTATAAAAATTTATACAAAGAAACTACACATATAAGAGACTTTATTAATTTTTTCTCTAATTTTCATTCACTAATTTTATGCAAAATGTAACATACATTAACAAATACTTTAACTACCTATATACATTACAAATTTTTTAATAATTAGTGGAGGTTTTCTAGTGAGAGTTTTTAAAAATCTACGCAAAATATTTTATTTATGACAAATTATAAAATTCTCCTGCATAATTATTAAAAATTCTCCCACTATTGCACATAATAAAAATTCTCAAACACCCTCCAAACAAACCCTCAGAGCTAGTATCAGAAAACGTGCAACAGGTTAGCTTCGTGTGAGAGAGAAGATATCTCGTCGAAACCCTAAAGTTCGTAGTCGTCGTCGCCTCCATCGCCACTGCTATCACCACCACCATCACATCCATTCATCTCCTTGCCGCCACCGCCACCACATGCTTTGATAATCTCTTTTTCCGTTGTCTCCTCTGTCGACGCATCGTCTCCTTTGGTCGCGACATGATAACTTTTGGGATCTCTCTCTCTCTCTCTCTCTCTCTCTCTCTTCGTTTTTTGTGGAATCTTTTCGATTACTTCTCTGATTTTGGATTTGACTTTTGTTACTTTTGTGATTATTCAGTGAACTTGATGGTGACACAATTAATCTGGATATTTTTGCTTACTGATTTTGCGAAAATTTTTTTGTTTTTATCTAGCTATTCAAGGAATTAGTGATTTTCGACAATATTTAAATTTTTATTTCTATACATGTGCGTGACACTTTTTTTTTGATATGATATCTTTTATTTTATGCTAACGTATAATTTTTTGGATGTTGTCCTTGTTAACTCAGAAAAAATGTTCAATGATATCCTCCGAAAAGTTCAAGGTTCTTTTTTAGTTTTCCTTTCATTTTCTATGGATAGATTTTGTTTTCTCTGATTTATGCTATTGGAGATTTATTACTCTCTCCGTTTGATTTTGTAAATAACTAAATATGTTTTCATCTTTGTTAATTTAATTGTGTTGATGCAATTTCATTATGAAATGATAATATAGAGCTGATTGATTGCTTTTTTTTTTTTTGCTAAAAATCTATTAAAAACTTAATTCTCTTTTTTATTTAACTCTATATTCTTATTGTCGCTTGGTTCAAATTGTTGCAGAAGAAGGATAATTCCAAGAATTCATTGTATATAGAGAATTCGATGGAGGAATATGTCACCAACTTTGATGAAGTGACACAAAATTTTGATTGAGGTAGGGACTAAGAAAGTTTTGAAGCAAATGTTGCATAATGATATTTTTTTTACTTTATTAATGACCTATTGATTAATAGAAAAAAAGAATGAGATATTTTGTTACTCCCTTTAGATATTTTCTTTTGTCGCTCTATCCTTTAT
Organism: Arachis ipaensis; assembly: GCF_059453495.1. NCBI lineage: Eukaryota > Viridiplantae > Streptophyta > Magnoliopsida > Fabales > Fabaceae > Arachis > Arachis ipaensis. The sequence continues at coordinate 116,511,221 of NC_142444.1, read as the reverse complement.
AAGAGAACTTGAATCGCTACCTCTATTAGCAAGGGAAGCAAGTAAAGTAAGTAAAGTGAGTAAGAACTAATTTATTGATTTTTTTTAGCTACTTGCAAATCATATTTGTATGTGTGTGTGGACATTCATTATTGATTCTCTAAAAAATGGTACTAATTATTAACTTATACGGTTGCATTGCATCTTTAATTTCTTGTAATCACTTCTTTTTAATTACTTCTCAGCCCATGGTCAAGTGATAGAGAAGAAATTAATCTCCATAGCTCGTGAGATGGAAAAGCTTTGTCCAGAGATTGCAAGTGTAGAGAAAAGACAATGTGCACCTGCCAATCCAGGTATATGCAAGAAGATGAGAATAGTTAAATAATAGTTAAATAATAATACAGAAGATGAGAATTTTCTATCCAATCTCTTGTTTTTAATTTTTGGTTCATTTCAGTCTCTCGCATGTAAGTGGTCTAATCCCTTATTTTTCACCTTCTTTTCATGTTGAGTAGTTAAATAATAGTACAAAAGATGAGAATTTTTTACTCTCTTTCATTTGTTTATTATTCTCTATAGACTAGTTGGTGTTGGAGAGACTTCATTTATAAATCTTGCAGCACCTTTCATCGACGATAATGCTCTAGTTTCTTAGGTTTTCATTTAACTTTTTTGTTAAATGCATTTCTGAATTTCGAATTTGAATTTTATTTTTTTTCTCAATGCTGTATGTAATAGAAAATATAAGTTTAATACTGATATGTATTAGAAAATAGCATGGCTTGCAATCTTTTACATGTGTATACCAACTGGATACACAATTGGTTATGTTTATGGAGGTTTGGTGAGTTTTATCTGGTGTTGTTCATAACACCATTAAATACTGGAACTAACACCTCTCTTCGTTGATTTTATCTTTGTTTGGTTGTGGTTGTAACAGGTTGGAAGTTATATTGGTTGGCGTTATGCTTTTTGAATAGAATCTGTATTGATGCTTGTATTTGCTATTGCTGGGTTTGTTATGAAGACTTTACAGTTGAAAGGTGAACACTCGACACTTATATCAGTTTCATGCAAAAATTGTTTTTGTTTTTTTTTTAATGTTGTTTATACAGGTTTTGTTCCTGCTTATTCAGAAAAGGTACTTGTTTTCCAAAGATAGATCAATTGGGTGATAAGATTTATGTTGTCAATATTCTAGGTATTTCTTCCTCCATTGATATCCTAATATCCTCTATGCTTCAACTGCTTACATAAGATTTGACTTATTTTACTGGTAAATTTGTCAGAAGCTCCCATGTCATATTCATGTTTTTAAAGTCTTATTCTTTTACTATGTCTCACTTTCATTACTTATTTTTTTTGTTAGGTTACATAGCATACAACTTTGTCCTTGATGCACAGTTTGAGATCCTTGTTGACAAAGTGAAATGGTGGCGGTGAACATGGAGCAATGAGAGGTAGTGGAGCTCAAGCTCAACATCATAATGTGGAGAAATTTAAGAGCAGAGAAGAACTTAAAGGAAGAACAAGAGAAGTCAAAGGTAGTGTGCCACAGAGGAGTGGTCAAAACAAGGAGAGTGCGGGACAAGTTACTATTGAGAAAGCAAGGGGGAGACAGAAGAAGAGAAGAGGGTGTTAGTGAAGGATAGAGGTTGCAGGAGGCTAGAGTTGGTGGTGGTGTTGCTGAAACTGAAGTTGCAAAAGCAAACAAGAACCAGGAACAAAGTTGTAATTTGTTCAATCAATAATAGTGATTTATAGCTTCCAGATCCATTTAGTTTCAATTTTAAATAGTTTGCAACCGTTCACTTTGCTGTAATTTTTTCTTATTTGAAATTTAATTTTTGTGAGAATTTTAAACTGCCACAAAAATGTTAAAAAATCGCCAAAATATCAATTCAAAGCTCCCACAAAACAGACAAAGAACTGCCACTAAATTTTATCGTGAGGGTTCTGTAAAACTGCCACAAATAAGTTCGTGGCTCCTCAAATTTTAGAGGTTTAAAAAACTCTCACAAACCTTTTTGTAGGAGTTTCAAACCGCTACAAACTAAAAAAAATGCCACAAATCCACTTAAATCTTGTAGTGATATTAGTTTTCTAGAAGTAGTAATATGTGAACAAACAAATCACTACTTGTTCAAGTTGTCATGATATCAAGTTGATCAACTTGATCTTGTCACATTGTCTTCTTGTACAACTTTATCAAAAAGTTGTATGACAAATTGATAAATATTAAGTTTAATATTATCATTATGTACAACTTGTTTCCAACACATAATTAGGTAATAACTTATTTTTTGATTAAGTCAAAGATTATGACTAAGTTAGTTTATCCAATTTTAATTTTGGTAAAAAATTACCACTAATTAAACTTTCATATGTTATGTATGAATATCATCTTTAAATTGATCAAGTCGTAATATTATATTTAAACTTTAGTTAAAGTTTTATAATATTTTTTAATTTTTTTTTCAAACTTCAACTTACTCCCCTTGTACTATTTGGTACTTCTAACTATTTTTATTAACTTCAAAATTTTGTTTTTCGTTTTCAGTGACACTCAATATGTACTTAATTTGATACATTATTAAGACTCAAGAATTTCTGAAAATGAGTCATGGTATTGGCATAGGGATTTACTTGTGAGAAGTATAATATAACCCTATAAAAATATTGAACAATCTCTCATTTAATTTGATTTGAAGGATCATGAGTTTTAGAGATTAGAGTTTTTTTTTAAAATTAAATGAAAAATAATCTAAAAATATATTTATTTTTTATTAAAAAAATTGGTCTTTATCTTTAAATATTACAGAAATTAATTATTTTAGTAATTTTAATACTAAATATTATTTTTATTAATTAAATCTCTCTAACATTTCTTTAAAGTATTTTTTCAATTATATAACTATTACGACTTATTCTTTCATTTGCATCAATTTACCAGCAGAAAAAAGAATAACAAAAATATAGTAAAATATTTTGAAGGAGTATATAGGGTAGATAATTTTCATGCATCAACTTTTTTTGGGACTTCTTGTTTTCAATTTTCTTTATCATTTAGGTCAAAGTTAGGCCAATTTACTAAAATAAATAAAATGACTTTTAATATTATCAGAATAATTATTTTACAAAACGGATATTAAAATGCATTTTTTCTATAAACTATGTAAACTGTGAAAGGGGACTCACGATTTACAAATGAACGTAAACCGTTACAGGGGTCTTGCGGATTACGTTGGAAGCCAAAATGCACATAATCTACGGTAGGGATGTTGCGGTTTGTGTGTGAGTTGAGAATGTGCATAAACCGCGATCCTTTTGGCTTCTACATCTCAATCTTCATCTTCTTGCTCTGCATCACCAATTCACCATGCATCACTAATTCTCAGGATATTATGCTTTTTCTTTTTTTTATATATATATTTTTTTGTTGATTTTTTCAGCGATCATTTTGATTATTTTGTTTTAATTTTATCAAAATATCAACTTTTTTGGGCTTGGATGTTGTGTTTATTTATTTATTTATTTTTTGTCAGGTTATGCCTTCACTATCTACTGGCTAATTTCATTGGCTAAATTTTCTGGTACTTGATCAAGGGAATCTCAATGATGTCCCTGATTCTTTCTTTAAGTTTAAAAACAATTTATTTTTATATAATATTAAATATGAAATAAATTATAATCTTAGAATAATTAATTGCATTTATATAGATTAACCATTCAAAAATAAGACTAGTAAGTTAATCTATTATTCACCATAACTCTTTTAATTCAGGTAGTACGTACTACTAAATAAAAAATCTAACAAATATACTTGTTCAATCCTAAATTTTAGAACTATAAATTTTAGAACTAAATTGACTATAAATTCAACAAATGTATTTCATGTTTGATATTATATAAAAATAGATTGTTAACTTAATAAAAAATTAAATATTCTAATGTTCAATATGATCATTCCTTATCCATCCTAATATTCTAATGGGAGTCATTTCGTCTGCGAATGGCACTGTTCTATTTTGTAGGCGTCTCATTTCGCAGGTGTCAGTGGGCAGATATAAAAACTGATTTTAATCTTCAATTAGCAGGCACCATGACTAAAATGATGTGCAATTCCATTTCATATTTAAAGAAAGAATCATTTTATCTTATTTATTTATATAAAAAAACAAAAACCACACTTTGGTCGTCGAGCGTCAGGGCTTTTCCCTGATGAGATGTCAGACATGGGTGAAGCACTGATGCTGGTGAAAACTATGCTAAAGTTGAAGGTCCAAGTTGAAAAAATGTTCAATTGGGAGAAAAAACACATATACACAGAAATCGCGAAACCCCTGTTGCGGTTTTTAGCCATTTTGCATATCAACATAAACCGCTGTATGGGTGTAGCGGTTTACGTTTATTTGTAGACTGTGGGTCCCTTATCGCGGTTTACATAGTTTAGGAAAAAAATGCATTTTGGTATCCGTTTTGTAAAACGTGTATTTTTTTTTTGAAAGTAGACAGCTCAACAACATAGTAGTAGAGCAACCAGAGTCACCCAAACTAAAAAACAAACAAACTTAACAAGAAATACAACAACACAAAATACAACAACACAAAATCCGTCCCCATGTCTTCTCCGGCATAGCCATCAACAACTAAAGGGATCCTCCCCGCTCTACTCGTTAGCACTATTCAAAGACATGTTGATAATTTCTTTAACTCCTTTGCTTGTGTGCTGAAAAATCCACCTATTCCTTTCCAGCCATAGGTTCCAGACAATCGCGCAAAAGCATCTCAACCAGTGATTACGCTCTTCCATCCTCCTCGGTTCTTCTGTCCGACTAAGAAAATGCTCTTTCATCGATTCCGGATAAGACCATCATCGGCCAAAGGCTGAAATCCAAGCACTCCACACCTGCCAAGAAAATACACATCCGAGAAACAAGTGATGTACATCTTCCACCTCGTTATTACAAAGAACACAAGTAACATTTTCCTGTCTGATGATTCCAAACCGGCTCAACCTGTCCTTTGTATTCACTCTTCCTATCAGAACAAACTAGACAAACAGCTCCACTCTAGGCGGAACCAGCCCCTTCCAAACAGTCCTGGTGAAGCTGTAGCTAGTTACCTCCTCTGGGATCAGTTCCTCATGCATCACCTGCACAAATGAGTTAGTTGTAAAAACACGTCGCCTATCATATTTCCACACCACTCTATCCTCTCTGCTATGAACTAATTTCACATGTCTCAAAACCTCATGCAATGCACTCAGGAGTTCCAACTCCCATTAGAAGAGCTCTCGCCTCCATTGAAAGTTCCAAATCTACTCAAACCCATCCCAAAACCCGCACTTCCCTATAACAGATCCACATTGGTTTGAAACAGAGAAAAGCCTCAGGAAAAATCCTTCAGAGATCTACCAAGCAACCATACATCTTTCCAAAATCGAGTCAGACGCCCATCACCAACCTCCATGGACAGGCCTGCAACCATCTTATCCCTTAAATGTTGATTCATGATTTGTAACTGGCAAATATCCTTCTATGGTCCTTCTCTAGTAGGCAGTTCTTGAGTCGACAGTAGCTCATAGGGATTTAGATTATGGCAAGAACATACGACCTTTTTCCACAGTGGGCACTCTTCCTTTGCAAATCGCCACCACCACTTAAACAACAGTGCTGTGTTACGAACCATAGCATCCCCAACTCCCAGCTCACCTAATTTCTTCGGCGCCTGCACCACTTCCCACCTTACTAATGCCATACCAGTCCTACCCTCTTCTGAACTCCACATGAATCTTCTCTGTAGCGAAATCAATTTTTCAGCAATAGCTTTCGGCATCTTGAACAAGCTCAAATAGTATACTGGCAGACTGTTCAACACTGATTTGATAAGCACCAACTTCCCAGCTTTGTTTAGCACCTTAGCTTTCCACAAGCTGAGTTTCTCCTCTACCTTTTCTATTATAGGCTTCCATGTCTTCACCAACATCAGATTAGCTCCTAGAGAGATTCCAAGGTATTTAACTAGAAGGGCATCCCCTTTACAATCCAGCAAGTTACACATACGCTCGACCCATTGCTCCTCACAATTAATTGGAATCAGGCTGGACTTATCAAAATTGATACTCAGGCCTGACATCAACTCGAAGCATCGCAGAAGCCTCTTGTAATTCTTAATAGTCTCCTCTTCTGGTGGGCAAAAGAGAATAGTGTCATCAGCAAACTGAAGGTGTGACAACGCTACACTATCTCTACCAACCAGCAAAGGAGATATATGACCATTCCTCACTGCCTCTCCAATCATTCGATGCAGCACATCCACAACCAGTACAAACAAGAACAGAGATAGTGGGTCACCTTGTCTCAAACCTCTTTCCATCTTGAAAGGCTTAGACGGCGAGCCGTTTATCAGCATCGACATAGACGCAGTAGCTACACACTCCATAACCCATGCTCTCTATTTATGCCCAGATCCCATCCTCTGCAGCACACTGTTCACAAAGCTCCACTTGACCCTGTCATATGCTTTTTGGAAGTCAAGCTTGATTAGGGCAGCCCCCTTTTTTCCTCAGTTTAAGCCAGTTAACTGTTTCACATGCAATAAGCGTCCCGTCATGGATTTTCCTTTCCTGTACAAACACACTCTGGGTCTCTCCTACTAATGCTGGCATCACTGATCTCATCCTCCTAACTAGCACCTTCGAAATAACCTTATACACACACCACACCATACTAATAGGTCGCAAGTCTTTAATCTCCTTCGCACCTATGAATTTAGGTGCCAACGTCACCCAAGTGATATTGGCATCCGCCGGTAGCTTGGCTGTCTGGAAAAACCCCATCACTGCAGTCGTGAATTCAGAACCAATCTCATCCCAACATTTCTTGATGAAGTTCATGTTGTATCCGTCACATCCTGGTGCCTTGGATGACTCACAGTCCCACACAGTCTCTCTGATCTCCTCGGCCGACAGCATTACTTCTAGAGCCATAGCATCCTCCTCACCTATTTGAACCACCAGACCATCTCTGAAACCCATAATAGGAGAGTCTTCCTGATGATATAAATCCTTATAAAACTCTCTGATAGCAACCTTTATTCTAGCCTGATTCTGAACCAGCCTGCCGTTGATAACCAGAGTATCAATCCTATTGTTCCGCCTTCTTACTGAAGCTATATTGTGGAAGTATCTTGTATTTTTGTCCATATCATTCACGTGCCGAGACCGCGACATCTGCTTCCAATGTACTTCTTTTCTCACATACCATCGCCCACAACACTTAACCGACGCCTTTCTTCTAGCCTCCAGTGTTCCATCATATACTCCATTGCTAACCATATCATCAGTCCTCTTGATCTCTTCCTCAAACTTTATAATCTTCTTATCTATCTCACCAAAATTTGCCTTATGCCATCTTCCTAGTGGACCTGTCAGCGCCTTCAATTTATCTGTAAACTGTAGCTCCCTCAAACCTCTCCATTCCTCCTTCACCATCCGTTTCTCTGGCACATCCAACTACTTCACCTCCATTGGGCTCCTATCATTCTAAAAGTGTTAACTGACCAAGCGTGCAATGGGACCCCAAAGCATTCCAGCCACACCCTTCGAGTTTCACTATGTTCCGACTTCTCCCATCGCCACACTCTATGGAACAACTGTAAGAGGCTATTCATGTTAAACGTGTAAGCGTCGTCAGCACGCCGAACACTGTCAAAAGTCAGAAGTGCTTTGTATGCGCCTGATGAGCGGATAATTTATACGCTTTTTGGCATTGTTTTTAGTATATTTTTAGTAGGATCTAGTTACTTTTAGGGATGTTTTCATTAGTTTTTATGTTAAATTCACATTTCTGGACTTTACTATGAGTTTGTGTGTTTTTTTTGTGATTTCAGGTATTTTCTGGCTGAAATTGAGGGACTTGAGCAGAAATCAGATTTAGAGGTTGAAGAAGGACTGCTGATGCTGTTGGATTCTTACCTCCTTGCACTCAAAGTGGATTTTCTGGAGCTACAGAACTCGAAATGGTGCGCTTCCAATTGCGTTGGAAAGTAGACATCCAGGGCTTTCCAGAAATATATAATAGTCTATACTTTGGTCAAGAATAGATGATGTAAACTGGCGTTCAACGCCAGCTTTCTGCCCAAATCTGGCGTCCAGCGCCAGAAAAGGAGCCAAAACCAGAGTTGAACGCCCAAATTGGCACAAAAGCTGGCGTTCAACTCCAAGAAGGACCTCTACACGTGAAATACTCAAGCTCAGCCCAAGCACACACCAAGTGGACCCCAGAAGTGGATTTATGCATCAATTACTTACTCATGTAAACCCTAGTAGCTAGTTTATTATAAATAGGACCTTTTACTATTGTATGGGACGTCTTTTTGACCATCTTTGGACGCCTGGTTCTTAGATCAAGAGGGGCTGGCCATTCGGCCAGGCCTGGACTTTCACTTATGTATTTTTAACGGTAGAGTTTCTACACTCCATAGATTAAGGTGTGGAGCTCTGCTGTTCCTCAAAGATTAATGCAAAGTACTACTGTTTTCTATTCAATTCATCTTGTTTCGCTTCTAAGATATTCATTCGTACTTCAATCTAAATGTGATGAACGTGACAATCATCATCATTCCCTATGAACGCGTGCCTGACAACCACTTTCGTTCTACCTTAGACTGAATGAGTATCTCTTAGATCTCCTAACCAGAATCTTCGTGGTGTAAGCTAGAATGATGGCGGCATTCAAGAGAATCTGGAAGGTCTAAACCTTGTCTGTGGTATTCTGAGTAGGATTCAATGAATGAATGACTGTGATGAGCTCCAAACTCGCGATTGCGGGGCGTTAGTGACAGACGCAAAAGGATAGTAAATCCTATTCCAGCATGATCGAGAACCAACAGATGAATAGCCGTGCCGTGACAGGGTGCGTTGACCATTTTCACTGAGAGGATAAGATGAAGCCATTGACAAGGGTGATGCCTCCAGACGATTAGCCGTGCCGTGACAAGGCATTGGATCATTTTCCCGAGAGGTGACCGAAAGTAGCCATTGACAGTGGTGATGTATCACATAAAGCCAGCCATGGAAAGGAGTAAGACTGACTGGATGAAGATAGCAGGAAAGCAGAGGTTCAGAGGAACGAAAGCATCTCCATTCACTTATCTGAAATTCTCACCGATGAATTACATAAGTATTTCTATCCCTATTTTATTATATTATTTTCGAAAATTCCATAACCATTTGATATCCGCCTGACTGAGATTTACAAGGTGACCATAGCTTGCTTCATACCAACAATCTCCGTGGGATTCGACCCTTACTCACGTAAGGTATTACTTGGACGACCCAGTGCACTTGCTGGTTAGTTATGCGAAGTTGTGAAGATATGTTTAGACCATGGTCCTGTGCATCCGTTTTTGGTGCCATTGCCAGGGAATCAATTTCGAACAAAAATTCACAACCTGAGTAGCAATTTCGCATACCAAGTTTTTGGCGCCGTTGCCAGGGATTGTTCGAGTTTTCGCAAACTTTTGGTCCGGTAACATCAGTGCCAAGTTTGATCCGGCAACAGCACCAAGTTTTTGGCACCGTTGCCGGGGATTGTTCGAGTTTGGACAACTGACGGTTCATCTTGTTGCTCAGATTGGGTAACTTTCTTTTCGTTTCCTTTTCAAAAATTTTTCAAAAATATTTCAAAAATTTCTCACCTGTTTTCGAAAAAAAAATATTTTCAAAAATATATTTTTATTCAAAATTTTTAAGAATGAATTCTAGTGTTTCATGAAGCATGTGAAGCCTGGCTGGCTGTAAAGCCATGTCTAAATTCGTTTGGACTGAGGCTTCCAACCATCAGCTGTTATATGACTGTAGGGTATGTCAGGCATGTCATGTCTGGTTTACATGCTGAAGCTTGGCTGGCCATTGGCCATGTCTAGTATTTTGGACCGGAGCTTTCATTGAAAGCTTGGCTGGCTAGTGAGCCATGTCTAATTCCTGGACTGAAGCTTTAGACTAAGAATGCAAGATTCCTGGAATTCATATTAAAAATTTTGGAATCCTTATTTTTCTTTTTTCAAAATAATTTTCGAAAAAAAAAATAATAATTCCAAAAAAATTTAGAAAATCATAAAAATCAAAAATATTTTTTGTGTTTCTTGTTTGAGTCTTGAGTCATGTCATAAGTTTGGTGTTAATTGCATGTGCATCTTGCATTTTTCGAAAACTCATGCATTCATAGTGTTCTTCATGATCTTCAAGTTGTTCTTGGTAAGTCTTCTTGTTTGATCTTGATGATTTTTTGTTTTGTGTCTTTTCATGTTTATCATATGCATCCTTGAATTCTTAGTATCTAAGCATTAAAGAATTCTAAGTTTGGTGTCTTGCATGTTTTCTTTGCATTAAAAATTTTTCAAAAATATGTTCTTGATGTTCATCATGATCTTCATAGTGTTCTTGGTGTTCATCTTGACATTCATATCATTCATGCATGCATTCATTGTTTTGATTCAAAATTTTCATGCATTGAGTCTTTTTGTTGTTTTTCTCTCTCATCATAAAAAAAATTCAAAAATAAAAAAATATCTTTCCCTTTTTCTCTCATCAAATTCGAAAATTTGGATTGACATTTTCAAAAATTTTTAAAATCAAGTTGTTTCTTATGAGTCAAATCAAATTTTCAATTTGAAAATCTTATCTTTTTCAAAATCTTTTTCAAAAATCAAATCTTTTTCAAATTTCTTAGTTATTTTCGAAAATTCTAAAAATATTTTTCAAAAATCTTTTTCTTATTTTTATATCAAATTTTCGAAAATAATAATAACAATTAATGTTTTTATTCAAAAATTTTAAGTTTGTTACTTGCTTGTTAAGAAAGATTCAAACTTTAAGTTCTAGAATCATATCTCATGATTTCTTGTGAATCAAGTCATTAATTGTGATTTAAAAAAAAAAATCAAACCTTTTTCAAAACCAATTTCAATCATATCTTTTCAAAAATATCTTCTTATCTTAGCTTTTTCAAAAATATGACTTCAAAATATCTTTTCTAACTTCCTAACTTCTTATCTTTTCAAAATTTGTTTCAACTAACTAACTAACTTTTTGTTTGTTTCTTAACTTTTTCAAAACTACCTAACTAACTCTCTCTCTCTCTAATTTTCGAAAATATCTCCCCCCTTTTTCAAAATTTCTTTTTTTATTTAATTATTTTAATCTTTGATTTTTAAAAAAAAAATTTCGAAAATTACTAACCTTTTTCAAAAAAACTATTTTCAAAAATCACTAACTCTTTTTCAAAAATTGTTTTCGAAAATCCTTTCCCTCTCCCATCTTATTCTATTTATTTATTCATCTACTAACATCTCATCTCACATCTCTACCCTCCTCACAGTTGTGTTTCTTCCATTACATTACATTCTTTGTCTTCTCTTTTCTTCTACTAACACAAGGACCTCTATACTGTGGTATAAAGGATCCATATTATTATTATTTTTTTCTGTGCCCTCTTCTTTGTCATATGAGCAGGAGTAAGGACAAGAATATTCTTGTTGAAGCAGATCCAGAACCTGAAAGGACTCTGAAGAGAAAACTAAGAGAAGCTAAATTACAACAATCCAGAGATAACCTTTCAGAAATTTTCGAACAGGAAGAGGAGATGGCAGTCGAAAATAATAATAATGCAAGGAGGATGCTTGGTGACTTTACTGCACCTAATTCCAATTTACATGGAAGAAGCATCTCCATTCCTGCCATTGGAGCAAACAACTTTGAGCTGAAACCTCAATTAGTTTCTCTGATGCAGCAGAACTGCAAGTTTCATGGACTTCCATCTGAAGATCCTTTTCAGTTCTTAACTGAATTCTTGCAGATATGTGATACTGTTAAGACTAATGGAGTAGATCCTGAAGTCTACAGGCTCATGCTTTTCCCTTTTGCTGTAAGAGACAGAGCTAAAGTATGGTTGGACTCTCAACCTAAGGATAGCCTGAACTCTTGGGATAAGCTGGTCAAGGCTTTCCTAGCCAAGTTCTTTCCTCCTCAAAAGCTGAGCAAGCTTAGAGTAGATGTTCAAACCTTCAGACAGAAAGAAGGTGAATCCCTCTATGAAGCTTGGGAGAGATACAAAGGACTGACCAAAAAGTGTCCTTCTGACATGCTTTCAGAATGGACCATCCTGGATATATTCTATGATGGTCTATCTGAGTTATCTAAGATGTCACTGGATACCTCTGCAGGTGGATCCATTCACCTGAAGAAAACGCCTGCAGAAGCTCAAGAACTCATTGACATGGTTGCAAATAACCAGTTCATGTACACCTCTAAAAGGAATCCTGTGAATAATGGGACGCATATGAAGAAGGGAGTTCTTGAGATTGATACTCTGAATGCCATATTGGCTCAGAATAAAATATTGACTCAGCAAGTCAATATGATTTCTCAGAGTCTGAATGGAATACAAGCTGCATCCAACAGTACTCAAGAGGCATCTTCTGAAGAAGAAGCTTATGATCCTGAGAACCCTGCAATAGCAGAGGTGAATTACTTAGGTGAACCTTATGGAAACACCTATAACTCATCATGGAGAAATCATCCAAATTTCTCATGGAAGGATCAAAAGCCTCAACAAGGCTTTAATAATGGTGGAAGAAACAGGTTTAACAATAATAAACCTTTTCCATCATCCACTCAGCAACAGACAGAGAACTCTGAACAAAATACTTCTAATTTAGCAAACTTAGTCTCTGATCTATCTAAGGCCACTGTAAGTTTCATGAATGAAACAAGGTCTTCCATTAGAAATCTGGAAGCACAAGTGGGCCAGCTGAGTAAGAGGATCACTGAAATCCCTCCTAGTACTCTCCCATGCAATACAGAAGAGAATCCAAAAGGAGAGTGCAAGGCCATTGACATAAGCACCATGGCCGAACCCAAAGAAGGAGAGGAGGACGTAAATCCCAAGGAGGAAGACCTCCTGGGACGTCCAGTGACCAATAAGGAGCTTCCCTCTGAGGAACCAAAGGACTCTGAGGCTCATCTAGAGACCATAGAGATTCCATTGAACCTCCTTATGCCCTTCATGAGCTCTGATGAGTATTCCTCTTCTGAAGAGAATGAGGATGTTACTGAAGAGCAAGCTGCCAAGTTCCTTGGTGCAATCATGAAGCTGAATGCCAAATTATTTGGTATTGATACTTGGGAAGTTGAACCTCCCTTGTTCATCAATGAACTAAGTGATCTGGATCAACTGACATTGCCTCAGAAGAGACAGGATCCTGGAAAGTTCATAATACCTTGTACCATAGGCACCATGATCTTTAAGGCTCTGTGTGATCTTGGTTCAGGAATAAACCTCATGCCCCTCTCTGTAATAGAGAAACTGGAAATCTATGGGGTGCAAGCTGCTAAAATCTCATTAGAGATGGCAGACAATTCAAGAAAACAGGCATATGGACAAGTAGAGGACGTGTTAGTAAAGGTTGAAGGCCTTTACATCCCTGATGATTTCATAGTCCTGGATACTGGAAAGGAAGAGGATGAATCCATAATCCTAGGAAGACCTTTCCTGACCACAGCAAGAGCTGTGATTGATGTTGACAGAGGTGAACTAGTCCTTCAATGGAATGAGGACTTCCTTGTGTTTAAAACTCAAGGATCTCCCTCTGCAACCATAAAGAGGAAGCATGAAAAGCTTCTCTCAAAGCAGAGTCAAACAAAGCTCCCACAGTCAAACTCTAAGTTTGGTGTTGGGAGGCCACAACCAAACTCTAAGTTTGGTGTTGAACTCCCATATCCAAACTCTAAGTTTGGTGTTAGGGAGTCTCAACAAAGCTCTACACATCTGTGAGGCTCCATGAGAGCCCACTGTCAAGCTATTGACATTAAAGAAGTGCTTGTTGGGAGGCAACCCAATTTTTATCTATCTAACTATATTTTTCTTAGTTATATGTCTTTATAGGTTCATGATCATGAGGAGTCACAAAATAAATATAAAAATTAAAAACGGAATAAAAAACAGCAGAAGAAAAATCACACCCTGGAGGAGCATCTGCCTGGCGTTCAACGCCAGAACAGAGCATGGTTCTGGCGCTGAACGCCCAAAATGGGCAGCATTCTGGCGCTGAACGCCCAGAACAAGCATGGTTCTGGCGTTCAACGCCAGAAATGGCAACAAATGGGCGTTGAACGCCCAAAATGGGCACCAACCTGGCGCTGAACGCCCAGAGTTGTGTGTAAAGGCATTTTACATGCCTAATTGGTGCAGGGATGCAAATCCTTGACACCCCAGGATCTGTAGACCCCACAGGATCCCCACCTACCTCCACTCACTTATTCTCACCACTCTCTTTCACACAACCCCATAAACACTCTTCCCCAAAACCCTTCACCAATCACCTCAATCTCTCTTCCCCATCACCTCTTCACCACTCATATCCATCCACTCTTCCCCATAAACCTACCTCATAAACTCCACTTACCTTCAAAATTCAAAACCAATTTCCCACCCAAACCCACCAATATGGCCGAAACCTTTCCCCCCCTCCCTTCCCTATATAAAGCCCTCCATTCTTCCTCAAATTCACACAACACACCCCTCTACACCCTTCTTGGCCGAAACACTTCCCACTCTCCCTCTCCTACATTTCTTCTTCTTCTTCATCTATTCTTTCTTCTCTTGCTCGAGGGCGAGCAAAATTCTAAGTTTGGTGTGGTAAAAGCATAAGCTTTTTGTTTTTCCATTACCATTGATGGCACCTAAGACCGGAAAATCCTCTAGAAAGGGGAAAGGGAAGACAAAAGCTTCCACATCCGAGTCATGGGAGATGGAAAGGTTCATCTCCAAAGCCCATCAAGACCACTTCTATGATGTTGTGGCCAAGAAGAAGGTGATCCCTGAGGTCCCTTTCAAACTCAAAAGAAATGAGTATTCGGAGATCCGACATGAAATTCAAAGAAGAGGTTGAGAAGTTCTAACAAATCCCATCCAACAAGTCGGCATCCTAATGGTTCAAGAGTTCTATGCCAATGCATGGATCACCAAGAACCATGATCAAAGTAAGAACCCGGATCCAAAGAACTATGTTACAATGGTTCGGGGGAAATACTTAGATTTTAGTCCGGAGAATGTGAGGTTGGCATTTAACTTGCCCATGATGCAAGAAGATGAACGCCCCTACACTAGAAGGGTCAACTTTAATCAAAGGTTGGACCAAGTCCTTATGGACATATGTGTAGAAGGAGCTCAATGGAAGATTGACTCCAAAGGCAAGCCAGTTCAACTAAGAAGATTGGACCTCAAGCCTGTAGCTAGAGGATGATTGGAGTTCATTCAATGCTCAATCATTCCCACTAGCAACCGGTCTGAAGTTACTATAGACCGGGCCATCATGATCCATAGCATCATGATTGGAGAAGAGGTGGAAGTTCATGAGATTATACCTCAAGAACTCTACAAGGTGGCTGACAAGTCCTCCACTATGGCAAGGTTAGCCTTTCCTCACCTCATTTGCCACCTATGCAATTCGGCTGGGATTGACATAGAGGGAGATATTCTCATTAAAGAGGACAAGCCCATCACTAAGAAAAAGATGGAGCAAGCAAGAGAGCCCACTCATGGAGCTCAAGAGGCGTATGAAGCTCATCACCATGAGATCCCGGAGATGCCTCAAATGCACTTTCCTCCACAAAACTATTGGGAGCAAATCAACACCTCCCTAGGAGAATTGAGTTCCAATATGGGACAACTAAGGGTGGAACATCAAGAGCACTCCATCATGCTCCATGAAATAAGAGAAGATCAACAAGCAATGATGGAGGAGCAACAAAGACAAGGAAGAGACATAGAAGAGCTTAAGGACATCATTGGTTCCTAAAGAAGGAAACGCCACCATCACTAAGGTGGATTCATTCCTTGTTCTTATTTCTTCTGTTTTTCGTTTTCTATGTTATGTGTTCATCTATGTTTGTGTCTTCATTACATGATCATTAGTAGTTAGTAACTTTGTCTTAAAGTTATGAATGTCCTATGAATCCATCACCTCTCTTAAATGAAAAATGTTTTAATTCAAAAGAACAAGAAGTACATGAGTTTCGAATTTATCCTTGAACTTAGTTTAATTATATTGATGTGGTGACAATGCTTCTTGTTTTCTGAATGTATGCTTGAACAGTGCATATGTCTTTTGAAGTTGTTGTTTAAGAATGTTAAATATGTTGGCTCTTGAAAGAATGATGACTAGGAAACATGTTATTTGATAATCTGAAAAATCATAAAAATGATTCTTGAAGCAAGAAAAAGCAGCAAAGAACAAAGCTTGCAGAAAAAAAAATAGGCGAAAAAAATAGAAAGAAAAAGAAAAAGCAAGCAGAAAAAGCCAAAAGCTCTTAAAACCAAAAGGCAAGGGCAAATAAAAAGGATCCCAAGGCTTTGAGCATCAGTGGATAGGAGGGCCTAAAGGAATAAAATCCTGGTCTAAGCGGCTAAACCAAGCTGTCCCTAACCATGTGCTTGTGGCGTGTAGGTGTCAAGTGAAAACTTGAGACTGAGCGGTTAAAGTCAAGGTCCAAAGCAAAAAAAGAGTGTGCTTAAGAACCCTGGACACCTCTAATTGGGGACTTTAGCAAAGCTGAGTCACAATCTGAAAAGGTTCACCCAATTATGTGTCTGTGGCATTTATATATCCGGTGGCAATACTGGAAAACAAAGTGCTTAGGGCCACGGCCAAGACTCATAAAGAAGCTATGTTCAAGAATCATCATACTGAACTAGGAAAGTCAATAACACTATCTGAACTCTGAGTTCCTATAGAAGCCAATCATTCTGAACCTCAATGGATAGAGTGAGATGCCAAAACTATTCAAGAGGCAAAAAGCTATAAGTCCCGCTCATTTGATTGGAGCTATGTTTCATTGATAGTTTGGAATTTATAGTATATTCTCTTCTTTTTATCCTATTTGATTTTCAGTTGCTTGGGGATAAGCAACAATTTAAGTTTGGTGTTGTGATGAGCGGATAATTTATACGCTTTTTGGCATTGTTTTTAGTATGTTTTTAGTAGGATCTAGTTACTTTTAGGGATGTTTTTATTAGTTTTTATGTTAAATTCACATTTCTGGAATTTACTATGAGTTTGTGTGTTTTTCTGTGATTTCAGGTATTTTCTGGCTGAAATTGAGGGACTTGAGCAGAAATCAGATTCAGAGGTTGAAGAAGGACTGCTGATGTTGTTGGATTCTGACCTCCTTGCACTCAAAGTGGATTTTCTGGAGCTACAGAACTTGAAATGGCGCGATTCCAATTGCTTTGGAAAGTAGACATTCAGAGCTTTCCAGCAATATATAATAGTCCATACTTTGGTCAAGAATAGATGACATAAACTGGCGTTCAACGCCAGCTTTCTGCCCAAATCTGGCGTCCAGCGCCAGAAAAGGAGCCAAAACCAGAGTTGAACGCCCAAACTGGCACAAAAGCTGGCGTTCAACTCCAAGAAGGACTTCTACACGTGCAACACTCAAGCTCAGCCCAAGCACACACCAAGTGGGCCCCGGAAGTGGATTTATGCATCAATTACTTACTCATGTAAACCCTAGTAGCTAGTTTATTATAAATATGACCTTTTACTATTGTATGGGACGTCTTTTTGACTATCTTTGGACGCCTGGTTCTTAGATCAAGAGGGGCTGGCCATTCGGCCAGGCCTGGACTTTCACTTATGTATTTTTAACGGTAGAGTTTCTACACTCCATAGATTAAGGTGTGGAGCTCTGCTGTTCCTCAAAGATTAATGCAAAGTACTACTGTTTTCTATTCAATTCATCTTGTTTCGCTTCTAAGATATTCATTCGTACTTCAATCTAAATGTGATGAACGTGACAATCATCATCATTCCCTATGAACGCGTGCCTGACAACCACTTCTGTTCTACCTTAGACTGAATGAGTATCTCTTAGATCTCCTAACCAGAATCTTCGTGGTGTAAGCTAGAATGATGGCGGCATTCAAGAGAATCCGGAAGGTCTAAACCTTGTCTGTGGCATTCCGAGTAGGATTCAATGAATGAATGACTGTGACGAGCTCCAAACTCGCGATTGCGGGGCGTTAGTGACAGACGCAAAAGGATAGTAAATCCTATTCCAGCATGATCGAGAACCGACAGATGAATAGCCGTGCCGTGACAGGGTGCGTTGACCATTTTCACTGAGAGGATAAGATGAAGCCATTGACAAGGGTGATGCCTCCAGACGATTAGCCGTGCCGTGACAGGGCATTGGATCATTTTCCTGAGAGATGACCGAAAGTAGCCATTGACAGTGGTGATGTATCACATAAAGCCAGCCATGGAAAGGAGTAAGACTGACTGGATGAAGATAGCAGGAAAGCAGAGGTTCAGAGGAACGAAAGCATCTCCATTCACTTATCTGAAATTCTCACCGATGAATTACATAAGTATTTCTATCCCTATTTTATTATATTATTTTCGAAAACTCCATAACCATTTGATATCCGCCTGACTGAGATTTACAAGGTGACCATAACTTGCTTCATACCAACAATCTCCGTGGGATTCGACCCTTACTCACGTAAGGTATTACTTGGACGACCCAGTGCACTTGCTGGTTAGTTATGCGAAGTTGTGAAGATATGTTTAGACCATGGTCCCGTGCATCCGTTTTTGGTGCCATTGCCAGGGAATCAATTTCGAACAACAATTCACAACCTGAGTAGCAATTTCGCATACCAGCGCCCATTTCCCGCACTTGAACAACATTAGGCACATTCTTCGTGATCATTTCCTTTAAAGAAGCAAATTTAATGGCTTTGGTCGTGCTCCCGACGAGGCTCCTCTGCAGCCATTTCAAATTCTCTGTTGCCACTACTACTTTCGCTTTCTTTGTCCATCCATTTCCATGCGAGTCTTTGTTGATTTCCTTCTTCTGTATCTCATTTCCAGGTGCCTCTGGATCATTCTGATCAACTTTCCTACGTGGCTTCCATGTTATAACTTGTCGCTTTTCTCCTTCCGCACGTCTATTACTTATTGTTGCTACTCCTGGCATTCTTCTGTATTTAGCATCTTCCACAAGCACTATCTTCCCTCTCAGTCTCTGGTGATTCATTTCCGTAATTGTCTTCAATGCCCCTCCTTTCGTTGTGTATTGCACGAAAGCAATCATGTATATATTTCCACTTTTTTGTTTCCGTGATAAATATATATCATTGATGCGTCCCGTCCAGCTGAACAAATGGAATAACTCTCTCTTGGATATGTCATGCGGCAGATTACTCACAAAAACAGAGAATGATTCATTCTCCAGCCGCCGATACTCTTCTCGATTCCAAACCCTTGGATCTTGTCATGTTTCCTACGCCTACCCCTCCCTGTGTTTCCCACCCCTTCTCTCTCTTTCTCATTCTCTCATTCATTTACTCACTTTTTCATTGTTGTTATATCTCTAATATTTAATTTCATTCTATTTCCGATAATATTAGAAGCTATTTTATTTATTTTGGTAAATTACCCCAAAGTTAGCTTTCACTATATTATTATTATTTTCATTTCTTTCAATTCTCTTCTTTATTAATAACAACGAACGTACCTCTTTTAACTATTGCGTACGAAGATCATATGTCATATTTTCCATGGAATAGGTCAAAGATCAATCAAAGTAAAACTAACATGAATGCTCAGTGAACTTCTATGGCGCTTTCATGACTTCATTAATTTTCACAAAAAGAAAAACTTTCATATTTTAATTATTTCATTTTTCTCATCACTAAAATAAAATCACACCCTTAATAACACCAAAATAAGCACTGATGTCACAATAGATTGAAATCTTTTGCTTCCCCTTGCAATCTATTGGTAGGTTGACCTTCTCCAATATATAGATAAATCACAAATTATTTTCTTTTGCACATCTTTTTAAACTTAAAAAAGGGCCTAATTTCCCATATAACGAGAAAAAATAATTCAAATAGAAAACATAAATATGTCTGACCTTAATTTTAAAATGAATAGAAAGAGAATCTGCATCGTTAAATAATTTATTAGATAATCAAAATTCTTAAAGACTATTTAAAATTTTGTAGAATTACTTGCAGCGTCTTATTTTTTAGCAAGACACTGTAAAAACAATTCTTATGAAAATTATTGAAGACAATTAAATCTGGTCGCTTTAAATTATATAAGCTTTATGAATTCTTTAATTACTATATATATATAGACTATTTGAAGTTTTTTTGATGCTATATATATAAATATATTGAATAAATTATATTAGAGTTGAAATTGAGTGGTCTATGTGAAACTTATAATACATATACCTCTTTCACACTCATAAATAATGGTTTGAAGTGTGAATAAATATAGATAGGTGACCCAATAATATTGGATCAGATAGACTCTAATACCATATTAAAATTGAAATTAAATGAACCTAATTCAACTACAAAAATTGGCTCAAAAATTTTATTCATGAAAAATGTAAAATTTATAATAAATTATAATGTTTCCTAATTTTATTTGAGAATGCACGTGAGAGCAAAAAATAAGCATTATGTAATAAAATAAAATACTGTTTTAGCTTCTTCTATTTGAGCAAAATTTTAATTTTGTTTTTAACATTTAAAGCATACTTTATTTTCCCAAACATTTTTATTTCTTCCTATTATATTACTGATTTTTTCCTTATTTATACTATTTTAATGTGATACAACCACCAATCATAATACAAAGTCATGTTCAAAATATATGCTGAAGAAAAAAGAGCCAATGAAAAAAGCATGGCCATGTAGAGAGTCGAAAATGTGGGTGACCACCCAACCCCACCCCACTCAAGCAACCAAAAAAAAAAAAAAAAAGAAAGAAAACATTGCACTATTTAAGAAGTTAGCCAAAATAGAGAGGTAATTGTCAGATATGGTTGTCTCTGTCCATATTCACCCAAAGTACCTCAATGGTTGGCCTACCACAGCACCACCGTTTAGTAGTTACCCATATACCTAGTCAAGTGTTAAGTGTATGTATATCTTCCTCACCTAAGTGAAACTATTTGCAATCTCATCTTTATATAATTTGATGTAATATGTGCCCACGTCAAATTGGACCCACCAACCCCTTTAATTTGCTCCATCAAATTCGGTTGAACGAGTAATTAGTTTATTCATCAGATTAAATAAATATTAAAAAATTAAATTTTATTTTATATATATAATAATTTATTGACTAACAAAAATTATTAAATAAAATTTTGATAGATGATAGATTAATCTTTAATTTACCGAATGATAAAATATCACGACAAAAAAATTGTTATTTGATTTGATTTAATTGGCTACCTTAGAGGTACTCTATATATAGAATTTTGTAATATAAAATAAGTTAAGATAGGGTAAGCATTGTTTGACCTTGTAAATTTCACTATTTGATACGGAAATAGCAGCTATAATCCAAGGATAATGTTTATTAAATTCAAACCCTACCCTCTATCTTATCAGTCTAAACATTATTGTGTATTATGTTAATTGTGATGCCTTCCTCCAGATATAATTTTTTGAATGATGAGTGGAGGGTTAAAATATATAATAGTTCTAAAACCAATCATTCCAATTATGCTGGCTCAATCTTCATTTATTAAACAATGTTTTGATCTCATCTTTTTTATTACATTATATATATGGCTTAGCTATGCTTGGCTTTTCCATATTCAATTAATCAAATGATAATTAAATAGTATGATTGATATTATTATTCTTTTAGGTGTAATGTATTTGTTGTGAAGATAAGTAACACACCACATTCAAATATGTGGACTATGATCATGATAATAAAATAGCCAAGAAGTTTGTATTTGTTTTTATCAATTGCAACAAAAGTTGGTGCCTCATCAATAATACTCTAAATTCTTTTCTAGGTTAATATATAAAAATAAAGTAAAAAAAAAAAAAAAATAGAGATGATGATTGATGAGGACATAAAGTGTATGATAAGGAAGGGCATACAAGGCATAATGGCTAAGACCCCATTACCCTTCGCCTAACCTATGACTCTATTCTATAGTCACTAAAACCAAAACCGTTCTTGTCTTTGTGTTTTATGGTTTTACCATTTCAAAAAGCTTAAAAAGGCTAAGGCTTCACATTAACGTTGTTACCTTTATTTGGTTTGGGCTCTATATAGATTATTGTGCTCAAATAATGGCACAACTGAAACTGTTCCATGATGATGTTAAACACACATGGGGTTGAAAGAGTCATGGATGATGATGAATCTATGTGCTACTCAATGTTTCCTCTTTACTTTTCTTTTCTTTTTTTAAGAATAAAAAAATCTCACATAATAATGGGGTCCCATTATTGATGATGCTATATTTATGGATTTCACAAAAATAAAATGTGTTACATCAAAAAATCAATATATATTTTCTTAGATGATTTTAGTAACCACCCGTTTGAATCAATAATGCAAGTAAGAGATTTTATTTTAACCTTAGCAAAAGGGAACATCTTTCTCACGTGTGATGATCAGAATTTTCAGTTTCTCTATGATTTTTAAGATATTTTTACTAACTGAAACGAAGTTGGGATTACCTTGAAGACTATATAGGAAGTTATGTCATTTGTCAGTGACCATAATAATTTATTTATTTATTTTGGGGGTAGAGTAAGGGTAGCTGGTGTTATATGGTTCTTTCAAGTTTTAAAGTCACCTTCATTCACAAATATATCATTTTCTCCCAACTTGCATTTTGTAAAGGTGGCTCCACTAAATTATGAAGTTTGGAGCCCATTCTTGATAATAGTATTTTGGGTTAACTATTAATTTGGTATTCGAAAAATTTAATTGTAATAAAATAATTTTTAAAAAATATTATCAATAAATAGTTCTTGAATAATTTAAAAATACAAAAAAATTAATAAATATTATATTTTTATAAATAATAAAAAATTTAATATTTAACAAATGACTTATCCATTAGATTTAAATTTTGTGACAATATTTAAATAAATATTTAAAAAATACACAAAAAATCCGAAGCAAAATTTAATCTTTAGTTTTTTTTCGAAAAAATGCGATCATTCAAAATATTTTTTTTAAAAGAATTCACTTGACAAAAATTTGTCAAATTTTAATAATGAAAAAATTTTATTTTTTTAATCATGATTATAAAAAATTTACATCAAAATTTAATTTCTAAAATTAGTTTTTAAAATATATATTTAATATCTAATTTTTTTTGTCTTTTTAAATTTTTTGGAGACTTATTTGTTCTTAACATCTTTTAGAATTTGTTTTGTTAGCGATACAAACTTTCGGATACTATTTTAATAGTCTATTCTAATATTTTTTTAGAATTGTGGACGATTAAAATGTTAATCTCAAATGTGACACCATTTAAAATACAGAGAGAACAAAATATAAAATCGAACTCTTTAATTTTATATTTTGATGATTTAAAAAAAATACAAAAAATTATAATATTAAAATATATTCCTGGTGTCACTTTTGGTATGAAAAAAAAATTAGCCGTTTGGAGCTTGATAGTTTGAGACCCAATCAATCTATACTGGCATTCTGTGCGGTAAGTTCAAAGCCAATTTTTTTTTTGGTATTAAGTTCAAAGCCACTTTACTCTCTGGTTTCAATTGATTGCACTACTTGGATGCTTCTTAGTCTCACACTAATACCCAATATTTTAGTTTGGACTTTGGATAATTGGAATGTGGTGAAATTTATGGTATTTTTTCCTCCTTTTTAGATAATAATATCTTTCAAATTTGTTTAAATACAAAAAAGGTAGTGTTATTTTATGTAGATATGCCTAGTGTTATATTTACAAAATGTAAACGAATAGAGTTATTATTGCTTCTTTTTAAAATGTATTATTACTCATTTTAGAATAGAAAAATATATATTTTTAAATAAACAAAATATCATTTTTATTCATAAAAGATAAAAGCAATGACAAACTTATAAAAAAGTATTAAATTCATATTGATCTTGGGAAAAAATTATGCGGTGCAAGTGCAATTAAACCATTGTTTTTATGACGGAGATCTAAAAAATGCATCATCAGTTAATCTTAAACTCGTGATCTTAAAGTCTCATGAGAACAATTAAACCATTGTTTTCAAGGCTCTTTTTGTTAGGATATAATTATATAATTATTCATATATCTTTTTCTATCAGTTTAACTTTTTTTAAAAAAAAAATAATTTTATAATATAGTATTAGAATAATTATAATAAAAAGAATTTAGGATTCAATTCTTAATAAACAAAAAAAAAATTTCAGCATAAAATAAATAAATAAAAAAATGTATGAAAAAAATTTACGCAAAAAAAAAAGAAATAATATATAAAAAAAATGTTAAAAATATAACTATTTATGTGTCTCTTTTTATCTGTTTAAAATTTTTAGAAAAGTGGTTTTATGAAACTCTTTTATATTATAATTTACTCATATATATATAATAAAAACTTATACTAATGTTAATTGGAGGTTATTTGGTTTATTTTTTTAATTAAAAATTGATTTTTTTTTACTATTAAAAAAAAGGCACCCTAATAATGTAGGGAGGAAGTAATTTTTTTTTTGCACTGCTTAAAGCATTTATGCAGGGTGGGGTGCAGAGTTAATTGAGCATAAGTAAAGTCAGAAAATTCAGAGAAATTGATGCTAGTATTTATGCAGCTAAATTAAATAATGTGACTTGTAAATATATGATGATGTATGTGAATGTGTGAATAGTATTAGGCACCTCATATATCATATCTCTTTGTTACTGTCTACTACATCACTGACAGATTTTAAACACGTACATGGTTGCATTATCATTTATCAATAATATATGGTAATATTCATCTTCATTTTTTTTAAGGTGGTGGATCTCTTTATATATTTTCTTTCTTTTTTCTTAGTCCATGTGGCTTTTCTTTTCTTTACTTTTTTCTTCTTTCATTTATTCTGTGCGTTATCTTTATGCTCTTTCAGGATTCAAGTTAAAGAGAAAAGAACAAGAAAGAAGGAACAAAAAGAGCAGCTGTGACACTATCAAAAATTTTAAATTTTAATTATAATTGTGAAAGTTTAATTAAAGAGTTACATATGGAGTTCTTGCATTGCTTTGCAGCAACATAAAATTAAAGAGTTAAAATAACTACTTTACCATAAGTCTTCTATCAATGTAGTAGTGCAAAAAGATTTTCCATAACCCTTTAATTTGTCACTTAAAGTTCATTTGTACTACAAATATTTATTTACTATCTCAGTCTTGCTTTTTGCATCTTCCTGGAAGGCAAACAAGGCAAGGAAGGTACCTGTTCAAAGGATCATAAAGGAAATTAAGAATATGATATGATCCAGTCAAAATTAAAGTTACTCACTGCAGGAATAATTAAGTTCATTTAGGAGTCTGTTGACATTGTTGAATGCTCAAACTTAAATCAGTTCATATATTTATATTATAGTACTCATTAATGTCACAGTTGGAAAAAATATATATATTATAGTAAATGGTTTAATGTTTTACCACTCCCAGTGTTTGCTTCTATGTGTCTTTTTTTCCTAAAAAAAAAAATGCAAATTCTGTGTATGAGATAACTTCCCCCGTATCTTATTCTTATTTTATTCTATTTTATTTTTTGACAGATGCCAAAAATCATGAAAATTCTTGCAAGATAATACAAACTTTCCATTAAATGTGAACAGCGGTTTGCATTAGTTGCCATATTAGGATGCCTTTTGAATGCAAGAAAGCTCAACATCATCTTGCTTCCGAATCTGATTTAAGATTTCCAGTTATGAATCTCACTGTTTTAAGAAGCAAGTTTTGAAACAAAAGTAATGGAAGAGTGATATATATATATATAGTTGGCTTAGACAAAACTTTAACTAATCTAACTCAAAAATCAATTTACTACAATAACTTTTTTTTTTCATTCTCAAAAATTGAATTTAAAACTTTGTTTTAAGAAGGAAAAAAAAGTGTTAAACCACTTAAATTTAACCAAATGCTAGTAGCTTGATCTGAATATAGAAATAGTATGCATAGTTGTAGTTTCACGGCAAATGTTAATGCACTTCGAAGAAAATAAGAACTGCACTGATCTTAAAAATTAACTTTGCTATTTTAAAGGTAAAGAAAAAAAAATAAATTTTATATCCTAAACTCTAGACTATAAATACTAAATTGTAAACTTAAATCCTAAATCTGAATTATTATCATTGATATGAAATATAATAAATAGAAAATTAAGATCTACTTAACTAACAATATGTATAACACTCCTTATTTAGTAAACTTATAGATGAGACATAGTTTCACTATTTCAATTCTACCAGCATAAGTTATTTCAAAACAAGCATTAGTACATCCACAATTCCACGTATGTATAAAATTCAAGCTCTTTATTAGTTATTTCATCCAAGAATAAATGCCATACCTTAGATGTATTTAAACGCAATTAAAAGAGGAATTTCTTTGGGAAAAGACTAAATAGCTTAGAGAAATACAGATACAAATATGAAATATTAGCTAATGCTTCAATCATTTGATGACATTGTGCCGTGCATTCTTCATGCTTTATCCCTCAAGTAACCAAATAAAAAGAAAATAAATAAATAAATAAATAAGTATACGTGAACAACAGAATATTCCTTTCCTAACACACTTTGTTTCCCTTCCTCAACCAACAATAGAATGCTTACATTCTTCAATCACAATTACCAAAATCCATTATTATGTGAAGCAACCAAAGAAATTGGCCATAACATATGATTGTATGATTCATGTGATTCATGAAAACAATGAGCATATCTGACAAGGCCCACAGTGACAACAGTGAAATATTTATTAATTATGCAATGCTACAGTGTAAGTATAACATTAGATACAATCATACAAAAGCTTCACGTTCCTTACAAGGGTAAAATATTGCTCTCTATATGCACTGCAATATAACTCAACTAAGCACAAAATCACAAAATTCTCCCAAGTTTAGTTGCACTCTTTTGAAACACTAATCCAACCTCATTATTAAAATGACAAAAAACACAGAATTGAATTTCACTGCATGTTGCTTCTGCTCCCATATCAGACCTCTATAGCAGCATCACAAGTTTTTGAATTCACGACAACATAGAAATATAAACAGGAAATGTTGAGAGAAGGGTTGTTTCGGAGTTCTTAAGGAACATTCATAACTTGTATTGACTGCAACATATCCGAGACAGCGATAACAAGGTCGCCTGATTTGATCAGATTTCTGGCCTTAAGCAACGAAAAGGTTTTATTGAGATTGCTCTCCATATCGTCGGAGAAGCTCAGCCGGAAAGGTATCAGGCCCCACTGGAGGTTCAGACGCCTTCGCACGGATGTCGTGGCAGTAAAAGCAAATATTGGGCAATCAGGACGGCAGCGTGATAACAAAGA
Organism: Arachis ipaensis; assembly: GCF_059453495.1. Lineage (NCBI taxonomy): Eukaryota > Viridiplantae > Streptophyta > Magnoliopsida > Fabales > Fabaceae > Arachis > Arachis ipaensis. Next base: position 116,483,815 of record NC_142444.1, on the reverse strand, counting down.
TGCCATGTGCCCAGTCTTCGTGTAAACAAAAAGAGCATCCACCTCTAAATTATTGGCTGCCAAAAAATAAAACCCAAATTAAGATTCTTAGTACGCAATCTAAGGCGAAAAGATCCTTACTAAATCAAATAATGTCAAGAACACAGCAAGGGCTGTAGAAGATAACAGTGATGAATTATCCAAAAGTGCTATCAGCATGAGTCACTTTAAGCATTAATATTCTTAAAGCCACAATATCATGGTTATAGGGTCATTGTCACCTTATCAAATATACCAATTGGATAGTACTGTCTCTGTTCTCAAATTTCAGCATAAATATGCTCAGGGTTTAAGGACATGATTAGAAAAGTCTATACATTACTGAAATCTAGTTGTATTAATAAATAACCATCAGTACTTCCTCTTCATTTCTAATTATCTATTTCTATCTATTCTTTGTCCTGCACTACTATCAGCTCTTGGGATATAACTAGAAGGAGAAAAAAGAAGTATGACTACATTTCCTTGTGAAAAAAAAAAATTGTGTGCAACTATTTGAAAATGGAGGCCATAATATGATACCCTACAGTATTTTTTCAACCTTAGACAGTATATGCTGATGCTACAGATCAATCAAATATGCAGTACTGACAAATCACACATAATGCAGGGACAAGATAATGAAAACTAACAAACAGCAAGAGTCAAGATTTGAAGATTACTTACCCATTTTCGCAGCAGAATTGCAGATCTCCTCAGATATTTTTTCCGCAAATGAATTCCCAACTGAGGGAAGTATCATAGCTTCATAGCGTTTCTCTTCCCTCCACCACTTTTCAATTCTCAAGCTAACACTCCTTAAAACAGTTAAAGCCTTCTCAGGATACTGGCCCATGGCCGACTCACCAGAAAGCATCAATGCATCAGCGCGTTGTCGGACTGCTTCAGAAACATCTGCTACTTCAGCTCTCGTAGGTGTAGGGTACTCAATCATGGATTCAAGTAGTTGAGAGGCAACAATGACAGGCTTATTCATCTGCCTGCAAAGTTGAACAATCCTCTGTTGGGCAGCCGGAACCTGTTCTAAGGGTATTTGGGCACCCAAGTCTCCTCGTGCCACCATAGCTCCATCAGATGCTTGAATGATCTCCTCCAAGTTCTTCAGCGAATCCGTACTTTCTATCTTTGCAATGACAGAAATATCGCTGCATTGATAAGGCCGAGTTTAGCACATTCCATGTTGTATGAAAGTCAAAAACTAAACAGTGGATGAGGCAATGAGGGCACATTGCACATGCACGCAGACATACACAATCTTCTACCTACTTGCTGGTGTAACTTCACAAAAATGTGATATCCTATTCTAACAGAAACAGTCTAAAAATCCTCTGTTTCTGTCCAAGCTTTGCATTAATTTTATACACCCGTAAATATATTCTCTCTCTCTTTTAGTTGAACAACTGTAATATTCAATTACATAGACAGAATAAATCCCCCACATGTTTGATATTAAAATATACAGATACACACTGCAAGCCTGCAAGCATGCAATTAAGTATTGGACGAGATCAATAGCTTTTTTTCATTTTTCTTTTTCTCAAACATTTTATGAAATGTAGTTCATAGCTATTCCTAAGACAAAGAGAAGTAAAGCACAAACAATAATAAAATCATTTTGTCACACAAAGACCAAAGGTAAAAAGAAACCCAAACAGGTAAATAAGTGATATCCTACTTGTCACTTGTATACGATAATAATATACATTTGTATCAGGTTTAAAATTTCCTCAATACATACCTATCACGAGATCGTGCAGCAATATAACTTTTAAGATGCTTAATAACTTCAGCAGACTTGACAAATGAAATAGCAATAAAATCAACGCCCTCAGCAATACCAAAATCAATGTCTAACCAATCCTGGACATTGAAAATCGTGAAGAATTAGAAAAATGAAAATTAATATAAATAGGTATGGAGACTTTCTGATCCAAGGAAATTTATCATGAAAAATCCAATAATCTGAAATTCAATATGAACAGTTAAAATCATAAAACCTAAAAAAGAAAAATATGATAATGGAAATGTAGAATTGTAGATCCCACCACACAATGCATCACATGGTTCAAAGTTACTATGACCTTAAGCACCACTTTCTAATTAACTTGAATAGATATGAACCTAACCACAGTGAAGATGTTTCCTTCAAGGCTTATATTATATGGGGAATAGTAGTGCCATGTAGCATTCACTAGTCAATTTGATCTTGTGGAGCAGTTGAATTTGATTAATTTTAAGGAAATAATCGATTTTGAAAACCCCCTATAGAAAAAGAAACTGACTTATCAATAAACTTATAATCATCACAACCAAATTGTAATATATTTTCAAATGCTCCAGAATAAATTTTTGCACTAAGGAAAAAAAATGGGAAGAAAAGTAGTGCAGGAATAAGAACTGGATGATTCATAACTTCATATATCAGTCAAGACAAGGGAACAAATTCTAGCTACTTAATGAAAATTAATGCTACTCACATATGCAAAAAGACAAGCATAACTATATTAAAGAATCACAGTGGTATCAACAAAAATTTCTTAGGAGAAGGTTATAACAAGATTACTTTAGCGCTCAAAGTATTTCATTCTTGTAAACTGCTGAAAATTATACATGTGGCAAGTAGCTCAGAAGATACCAATAAGAATGTTATCCAGGCAAGAGCTGAAGCGTTCAAGGAGTGGAATTGATGTCCATTTTATGGAACAGATCAAAGGAAAAGAACTATATCACTAACAAGATTAGAATTTGAACCCTTTTATAAATTAAAGAGTCAGCAAACAATTTGAAGACTTTTATTGTCTGGGTCAATTAGCCAAACAAACATCAAAATTTTGTATGGTCTTCCTAAAGTAATAGTTGCAAAACTTCGACAGGCCTATATCCACTTATTGCTTCCAACTGTGAATGTGAATAATATAAGTGTTCTTATTCCATGAACCATGTGTTTTTCCATCATTCCGATTAAAACCAAGCAAATAAGTAAAACAACCAATGTGAGAAGGCTAAAGAATTGAGAACCTTTGAAGAAATTGTTGGTAGCATGGCATTCCTTTCACGTACTAGACTGCCATTCCTCCAGAATGTCAAATTGGCTCTTGGCAGCAACAGCCCAGGATCTGTACAAAGGCACTTGACATCTGGGCCTATCTTTTCAATCACCTCAAACCTAACCATTCCTCCATCAACTACAAGTTCATCGCCCACTCTAACATCTGGTAGATCATATTTTAGAAGGAATGAACTAACAACTTCAGCAGCAGTTGACAAATAAAACCAGAAACACAATTCCTCAAAAGAAACTAAATGTATAGAGTTTATTCAGAAATATTAACCTTCAGCAAAACCATCGTAGTTCACATTGATGGTGTGTTCCGGAAGAGTTGAATTAAAGGCTCTTACACTGAAAGTCCATACCTCACCATCCTGCAAGAGAATATTCAAAGCACATGACAACAACTCATCATTTGAAGTAGATCCATAAACAACAAGGTTTATGAAACTGTTTAAGTTTGTATTAATCAAAGCTGCACAAATTACACACATTGTAATGTTGAGAAAAAAAGTATTAACCTGAAACTTTACAAGACAGACGAGTAATTTATATGGCATTACTTCTCTGACTAAGTAATTTATACACACATTGTAATGTTGATAAATTGTCTACATGACTAATATTCTTTCAACAAGAAGAACATGAGCCTCATGTAATCTCGCAACAAAAGATGTTTCTCTTGGATTTAACTTTGTATTTTGAATGAAGGTTATTTACCAGCAAGACCAACCCATTGTGGAAGTAAAATATGATAATTATTTAATAATACTGCAAAATAGCTCGAGAAAAGCTTCCAACAATTGTCCAGAAAAGCAGTCAAAGAGATTAAGGGTACTTTCTTTAAGACTAAGTTGATTAAAAAGTGATATCTTCAAACTAAAAAAACTAATAATTATAATAAAATAAATTCCAGAAGAACAATGATTTTTTGAAACAATTGACCTTTTAACATTCTATCAATTTTTGCACACAGGAATGCAAAGATAATCAGTATAATTTGCACCCATACTATGCAGAGTTTACATATAGAGGCAGAAAACATGCTCATATGAATCATTTTGAAACTCTTTCCAAAAAGATATCGCTTTCCAGATAAATTATTCATATCAACTTCCATTCAAAAGTTAAAAAAACATTTTTTTTTCCTTTTGAGGAAAGCGATCTTTCAGTATAGAAATCATTTTCTTTAGGATTTAAATTCCTTCCTAATACAAAGGGGGAGTTTCCTTTGGACATGGGGGAGTAAAATGTAACCCACAATTGTGATTAATCAAAAGAATAAAATAACATATAGGTAACAAAAAAATCATTCTTTTTGTTTTTTAAGTAAGAACTCGCTAACAGAAGTAGAACCATGCAAAAGATATAAAGATATATACCTCAGCTTTAGCAGAGGAAGCACCACCAAGATCACCCATGTGAATCTCGCTGCCTTCAGTGTCCATCATGATGGCGACGGCGAAGCCTTTCTCGTGGTTGAGCCTCCTGACGCGATCGATGACCCCCTTGTGCCACTCCCTCGTGCCGTGGCACATGTTGATCCTCGCCACGTTCATTCCCCCAACCGCCAGAGCCTCAAGCTCCGAGAAACCGCACGTCGCGGGCCCAATGGTGCACACTATCTTCGTCCTCCGCGTGCTTCGGAACCCGTTCTCCCGGAGCTCTGCCTCCGTCACGGCGTCCCCCTCGATCGAGCTCAGATCGGAGGTGCCGGATGAGGGGGACATTGCGACGCCATTGCTGTCGGAGACGATGACGGAGGGGTCGGAGGAGGCGCGGAGGGAGAATTGGAGGTGGGGAGAGCGGCGGGGGAGGAGGGAGAGGTGGGGAGTGGTGTGGAGAGGAGTTTGGCGAGTGGAAGAGAGTGGCGGTGGTAGCGGTGGGGCGAAGAGCTGGAGGGAGTGTGACATGGTGGCTGTGGCGGGGACGGTTACGGTTCCGGTAGAGAGAGAAGAGTATCTTTTTCTTGGGGGGCGGAGAGACCGAAGTAGAGTGTAGAGAGTAGAGTGTGGGAGTTATCGCCCTCCGAATCAAAATCGACGACACAATCACATGTGAGTTGTGATTTGTAACTTTGTTGTTTATCCAATACCTCAAATTCACTGTTTCTTTGGGTATTTTATCCATGTTACAAACTCCAGCAGTCCAGCTAGGGACTAATTACTGTGTTCCACGGTCAATATTCTCTTGTAAAAAGAATTTAATTTTAATAAACGATTTTTGTAAAATATGCATTAATAATATATTAATAAAAATAATTACTTTTTATTTTGATTAGGTAAATAATTATCGAAAAAAATATAATTAGAAAATTATGTAAAATCATTATTAATACTTTAAAATTAAATTCTTGTAAATATAGAAAAGTTAGAAAGATGATGTAATTTAGATCTTCTAAATTTTGAATTTTACTTTAGAGGGAGAAGTGTGATCTCTCACTATTTATTTTATAGGTGAGACAAGAGAAAATATGAAAGAGAAATCATTCAAGGGTGAGAGATCAAATTTTATTCTCTAAAGTAAAAATTCTAAAGTTAGAGGATCCAAATTCAAAGATGAACATCCGATTAACCATTCAAGGGTGAGAGATCAATTTTTACTCTCTAAAGTAAAAATTCAAAATTTAGAGGATCCAAATTCAAAGATGAACATCCGATTCTCCCTCCCCCTCTCTCTCTCTCTCTGACGTGACGCGAATCTCATTCCTCTGTCTCCGGCGCGGCGCGATTCTCCTTTAATTTCCTCTCTTAGGCGCTCTTTTTCCTTGTTTGATTCTGGGTTGTCGGAATTTTTGAAATTGGTGGCTTAGGAAAAACTACTCTTGCTAGAGATGTTTGTAGAGATGAACAAATTTGATGTAAGTATTGGATATAGAATCATTTGTATATTTTTAGTTGAATTACTTAAGCTTTTGGAAGAAACAATTTAGGTTCAAATTCAAAAAAATTTAGTGGTTATTTTTATTTTGGCAGTTTCTTTTAAGGAGAGAATCTTATTCTTGACTATGTTGTAGTCCCCAAATTTGGAGTAGCTAAGAGCAAGGATCTGAGCGTTCATTATGGGAAATGAAAGCTTAAATCCAAATTATATGATTTTTCGATGGATGCCATAATTTGATTGCAAAACCGAAACTCAGAAACCTTAAGCTTTTTTATTTAAATAAATTAATACGAGAATCAAATTACCTGATTCCCTTAAATGGATTTTGAAAACATAATTCTCCTAAATTATATAATATATAAATCGTCCTAACCTTTTGTGTTTTAAATAATATATGAATTATGTTACCGGAAGATTTATGCATGAAATGCATTGCTCAAAAACACATAGATCGTCCCAGATCTTTGTGTGTTACAAAATGTATATAAATTGTCCTAGACCACCATGAATTACGTCTTCTTATCCTAAAGCTCATTGTCCTAGCACGATTTATGTGTTACTGTGGTAAAGCACATTAGGGTGGAATGATTTACATTTAAAAACACAAAGCTCATGACCATGAAACGATTTATGTGCTAAAAGAGGCTATAAATAAACGAGAACAATGTATATTGAGCCATAGTTGAGTTGAGGGTTTTGGGGAGATGGTTGAGAGTGTATTTTTGCTAGTTCATCACCAAAAAAAATTGATGAAAACACATGTGAGGGTGTAATGTTCAGTAATAAAAAGAAGGTTAGAGTGTTCGTAAATCCTTCAACGAGTTTAGAGGATTTAATAAATATTATATTATAGAAGTAAATAAAATTTATACGAAAAAAACTAAATAAAAAAATAAAAAATTGTATACACAACATAAATATAGTACAATAAACAATAGAAAAAAATTTATATAAACAAAAAATAATAAAAATATATAAAAAAGAGACGGGACTTAGCAGCGGAGAATTGCCAGCGTTTTTCCAAAACGCCGCAAATCCACTTGATTACTGCGGTTCTTGTTGCGTAATCAGACTCCGCTCCAATTGATCGGATTTGGTGGCTGTTTACGGCCCAACCGCAGCCAATAACCTTGGAGAGGGGGCTTTGTTTCATTAAAATACCCCCAACCAAAATATTACGGCGCCATTAACCTTCACCCTTTTCGCGTGAACCCAGCAGAGCAAAGGCGCCAATCACTGGTCTCCTTCCCCCGCCGTCGTGACTCTTTCCTCCGTCAATTCCAGCCACCACGTCCGTGTCGTCGTTATTCCCCGTCACCGATCTCCTCCCTCCGCCGTGTAGCTCCCGCGCGCGAAGGTAAAGTAAAAGGGGTCGTCCAAGTCTTCTCCTTCCTCTGTGCACGTCCGTGACGTCGTCGGCGGTCGCCCCAACCATCCGTCCCGGTGTCGTCGTCGGCAGCCTTCCCCCTTGCCCTTGCCCTGTTGTGCGTTGCCGATCGCCCCATCTCCCCTCTCTCTGGTTCGTTCTTCTCCCTTGCCCCAATTTAATTTGAGTGGCTGTTGATAAATTAATTTTGCATCAATTTCATCTCTGTGTCTTCTGAATTTTGGTTCGAACAACGTTGATCGACTTACTTTGCCTAAATTTTCTTTCCCCAATTTAACATTCTGATTTAATTTTCCCCCAATTTTTGAACCCCTGAGTCTTGATTACTTAGTGTTTATTGTTTTTAGAATCATATAGAAATCCGAAGCAATCATAATGTTTAATGTAACAGCATGGTCTAAGCTTCTAAAAATTAGCTTTTGATGGAGCTGTGGTTCAAGGTAAAGCTTTTGATCTGCATTACATATTTTCGTTTTCTAAGATCAATCCTGTATTACATATCTAATATTCTCTTGATTTGTGTTAGCATTGATCAGACATGTTCTCAGCATTGACATTGATCCAGAATCTCTTGAAATAGCATCTCTTAATGCTGAGGAACTTGAGGTATTTTATGTCTCTGTCGAATATTATTCTAAATTATTACAAAGGTTTCACATTATCCAAGTCTCTTGTTTGAATTAAATAATAAGATTTGGTGTATTTTGAATATTGTACATCAAGGCAAAGTGTCTTGAATGAATAAAGCTTGGGATATTGTTGTAATAGAAAAAGATGAAATAAAAGTTGGTCAATTATATGCTATTATATGTTGTAGATGCAATAAATGAAATTTTTCAATAATTATTTAAAGGTTGGTTATTAATAATTGATACACCATTCTTTTTTATTTAATTAAAACTTCAGGTGGATATGGATTTTATTCAGTCTAATATCATGGACTTGAGGTGGAGAGGTAACTTTTCGTTCATTCCATCCCATTTTATGAGTTCATGTATTGAACAATAACCTTTATCATAGAAAATGTAAAAAAATTGGATTTGGATCTTAATGGATTTATAAGATTGAGTTCTATGTCGTAAGCCACCAGTTGATTTCAGGAAACACAAGTTTAGAAGTAAAATATGGAATCTTACATTTGTTGAATGGCGATATTTGGGGCCAAGTTGTTTTCTTTGTAGAAATTAGTCTATGTTTGAACTCTTGTGGTTTTGCAGCACTCCCTTATCACTTTTAATTATGTGGACTAAAAATGATTTTCGTCGTCAATTTTGACACTTCATTGGCATTTTGGAGCAACAACAGTCTGAATTGAAGGCTTGTTGCCTGGTGCAATTTGCTGCACTTCTCTCCTTTCTTTTCTGAAATTTTGTTCTTAGATGGATATAGAAAATTGATTTTTGTTATGTCTCCATAATCTCTAGTTGAGAGTGTAATAGTTCAAACAACATTGCTGAATTAGTTCTTAACTTCTTATTTATATGGGAACATAAAATTTTTAAGGGTATTCATTGTATAACTTGTAGGCATTATATGCTATTTGAAGTATTTCATTTAGTGTAACTAACAGGTTTATACGATTTCTTGGTCCATACTCTAGGCCAAATTGTTCATACAGTTATCATGAATCCTCCTTTTGGAACTCGGAAAAAGGGCGCAGATTTGGACTTTCTCAATGTTGCTTTGAAGGTATTTTACTCAATATAAACAAAAATATATAATTGATGAGTATTTTAATTTACCATGTTGCAAATATTACTACTTTGTCAGGTTGCTTCTCAAGCTGTTTATTCATTGCATAAGAGTTCCACAAGAGAGGTATATTTTCTGAATCTAAATACTAGTCTTGTTATTAGTAATTGAGTTCTACGAGCCTTGTCAGATGGATATTGAAGAAGTCTCTGATCTTCCCATTCCAAAAAGATGTCATTAGCATTTTTTTTCTGACCCTTTGCATTAACACATTTTATCCTCAATGATAGCTTCGTTTTTCCAACCTTCTATTGATACCATGGGTTCAATTTTTATCTAACCGCAGCATGTAAAACGAACAGCTTTAAGAGATTTCAACGCTAGCAATGTAGAAGTTCTATGTGAGGTGAGGGAGGTTACTATGTATTAGATGTTTAAGTCACATAATAATATTTGATTTTTTTTCTCTCCAAATCGACCTTATTTTTTGTGTAAATTGTTCTCTCTTAAAAAATATGGTGAACCAATATCAAGTACTTAGGTCACCTAAACAACCTGATTCTTTCATATATTTTCTTGTTCCAGTGATTCATGGAGTAGCCATAATTATGGACCTGCATCTTGTAAGCTGTAACTGATTTTCCCCCTTGCTTTGACAGCTTCGATATGATCTGTCGAAACTGTACAAATTTCATAAGAAGAAAGAGGTAGACATTGCTGTTGACCTCTGGCGTTTCGTACCAGGAAAGCATCAAAGCTAAAAGGCATTTGGCACAGAGAAGTGCGATTAAAGGAGAAACTTTGTTTGTTTTTTTCCCCTCAGTTTAAAATGCTCTTGCACATTAAGTAATGATTCCTTTATAGTTGTGCATATATGTGAATTCAATAGTTGAGGAAGGATCCTCTTGTCATGAAATCAAATAACTTTATGAATCTATAAGTGGCCACAGTTCCTCCCAACTCCAACGTGTACTATGAAGTTGAGCTGGTTTCCTTTGTAAAGGTGAGAGAGAATTGTCTTATGTTCCTAATGTTTTATGGTTCTGACAATATTAAAAATAACACTAATTTAATAAAAATAGAATGCAGAAAAAGGAATCGTGGGATCTGAATACACCAGAGAAGATAGAGGCAGCTGGAAAGAAGAAGGAAGAAGGGAATGCATTGTTCAAGGTTGGCAAATATGAAAGAGCATCAAAAAGATATGAAAAGGTATTGTACTCCCTGCAAAAATCTTAGTGAAATTTGTTGTGATGTGAGGAAATTCAGAATCACATGAATATTTTTTTTTGGGTTTTAATATATAGTTCTCTGTATCCTTCACTGTAGAGTGCAGTACAGTTGCAAGATAAGAATCAACATGTTCTTTTTTAACTTTTTGTCTAGTTAATTACTTGCTTGCAAAAATATCTCATGCAATTGGCTGATGCTCATCTGTTAACAATGATTTTCTACTTAAAAATTCTTTGTGCTATTTCACTTCTCAAATTGATTAACCTTACACTTTGTTAATCATGATATTGTTTATTTAGTGTTTTCCTATGTTAATATTTAAAATTTAATAAATATGATGTAAAAAAAATAGGTTATAGTAAAGAAAAATGGCATAAACTATTGTAGTTGGTCAGTTTTTTTTTAAGCTCATGCATGAAATTGCGGTGGTTCAAAACCGTCACAATTTTTTTAAAAGAACCACACAAAATTTCGGCGATTGTAAAACCGCTGCAGATTTTTTAAATCAACTAACCAAAATAGCGGCGGTTTTTAAAACCGCCGCAAAATCATCAACCTGATTTCCTGCGATTGTGCTAGCGATTTCTCAAAACCGCCGCAAAATCAAATCTCCACCCCTAACAAGCGACGCTTGTGGAACCGCTGGAATTTTGTTTGCGGCCGATAAAAACCGCCGCAAATCCCTAAAAAAGCCGCCTCTATTCGGCGTGTCTCTTGCAGTGAATAAATAAAATTTATACAAATAAAACTAAATAAAAAAAAATTGTATACACAACATAAATATAGTACAATAAACAATAGAAAAAAATTTATATAAAAAAAATAATAAAAATATATAAAAATTAATAAAGATAAGAATTTATACAACAATATTTGTCATATGAAAAAAAAGATACAATAAAAATAAATAAAAAAAAATCATATGAACAAAATCAAATAAAAACAAAAAAAGATTTCATAAAAAGTATACATATAAAAAATAGTATAGTAAATGATAAAAAAAATCATATAAACTAGAAAGTAGTATGTACTCTAAAAATATAAGATCAGAACACTAAAAAATATAAAAAATATTTATTATATAAATAAAAAATAATAAAAAAACATAAAAATAAAAATATGAAAGAGAATACTAAAAGTAATAAAAAAAAGTGAATATTTATATTTTTTTATTATTTTTAGTATTCTCTTTCATATTTTAATTTTTATATTTTTTATTTATATGATAAACATTTTTTATATTATTTTTTTAGAATTCTGATCTTATATTTTTAGAGTCACTACAAGAAAATGAAACATTTGTAACAAAAAATTTGTATCAAATTTAAAATTGTTACAAAAAAAATAGTATTTTGTAATAATAATATGTGATTGTTACAAAAGAATAATGTTTTGTAACAACATTACAAGTTGTTGCAAAACATGATAATATTTTGTAACAACCTGTTTTATTTTGTTACAAATTATGTTAGTTTTTGTAACGAGATGGTGTTTTGTTACAAGATATTATAATATTTTGTAACAAAAAAAACAAGTTGCAAAAATTCAAAATATTTTGTAACAAATTTTTTTTTGTTTCAAAAACTCCAATTGTTTTGTAACAAAACAACTTTTTGTTTCAAAAACTCCAATTATTTTGTAACAAAAAATTAATTTGTCACAAAATTTAATATTGTTTATAACAAGTTAATTATTTGTCACAAAATATAAATATATTTTATAACAAATTTCTTTTTTCAAAATGTTAAACACTTTTAAGAGTAAAAAAAAGTGTGTATATATTTTTTTCAAAATAATTTTATTTTGTAACATTGTGCGTTTTTGAAAATCTAAATATAAATAAATTGTGATTTTATCTTATTAAGTTTAAACTTTATAATTTTAGAAATTATTTTATTAGAAATAATTAAATAGATTCGAAGATAATTTCATTATAAATCAATTAAGATTCTTAAGTAATTTTATTATAATTGAATATTTTGCGTAATTTTAATAATTGAAAAATAAGAAAGAATTGTATAGCTTAATTTAAGTAACTTTTATCATGAAAAAGTTATGACTTATTATTAATTTAAACTTCTTATTTTATAAACTAATCTATTAAGAGTAATTAAATTAGTTTTATTAATATTTGGAGTTAAATTAATTAATATTTTTGTGCAAATTTTATAATTGGTTATTTGAATTTAAAATTCAATAATAGAAGTATTATACAATTTAATTTAAGAAATTTGTATTATGATTGAATTACGGTTTGTTTTATTAAATTGAGTTCTTAGAGATTAATTTGTTAGAAATGTTTAGATTGATTTTTCTAAATACTTTAAGTTTAAGATAATTAATAGTTATGCACAATTTCTATTTTAATTAGTTATTTTATATAAATTAAAATTAAAGTTGTGATAGAAAAATAATAAAAGGTCATATAATTAAATTTAAAAATAATTGATATTTTGGGTTTTAACCATATTTTATAAAATGTGATTAGTATGTTCATTGTAAGATCTAGAATTTTTGAAAAAATATTATTATGAGTTAAGTTCAAATTATTTATTCATTAAAGATTTTATTTTTATAAATTATTTTACTAAAAATAATTAAATTAAGTTTTGATAATTGAATTAAAAATTTTACTTAATCTCATAATTATTGAATAATTTGCTATATTTAAATTATACAATTTAACGGTTGTAAAAGAATAAGAATTTTATATGATTTAATTTAAATAATTAAGATTTTAGAATTTAATATTTTAATTTTTATAAACAGAAAATAAATTATATTATCTCTAATTTTAAATTAGAATACTTGATCAAAAGCTAATTAGCAATCGATAATTAAATAATATTTTTCTAATATAATTTTAAGAAATTAAATAAGATTTTAAATTAATACTCTATACCCTCATGTTATTAAAATTATTAAACTTTAATTAACCCAAATATTCTCAAATTTAACTCTAAACCTAATTTTATCCTAATTATACCATTCCTAAAAACTAACCTAATCTAAACACAACACACACAGCCGCCCTTCACCCCAAAGTCCCTCACCCATCGAAGAAAGAAAGAAAAGAGGGAGAAATCAGAAGCAGGGGAGAAAGGAGAGGGAAAGAGGAGAGTCTAAGGGAGAAGGGAGATCGGGCAGAGAGGAGGGGACGTGCTGCGTGCTGCTGCCGTGCCACCATCGTCGGAGAGAGAGAGAGAGCGTCGATTGAGGGAGAGGGAGCGAGCCGCGTGAAGGAGCTGAGGAAGAAGACGTCGCCATCGAGCCGCCGTCCATGGAGGTTCACGATTAGAAGGAAGGCGCACCGTTTTGCCCAGAGCCGCTGCGGGAAGGACCGCCGTTTCGCGCCGCCATTGTGACTCTTGTCGCCGCCGGATCTGTTGCCATCGCCACCAGCTTCCACCACGGTCGAGGTTGTCGCAAATGGGAGAGGATGAAGCTGCCCATGTCGCCGCCGTGAGGAGCCGCAAGTCCTGTCGCCGTCATCATTGCAAATGGTGTCGCCGTTGTGGTCGAACCCAGCTGCCATCGTCACAAGCTCCGTCGCCACTGTTGGAGGTGGGTTGCCGAGCCTATGTCGCCGGAAAGCGGCGCTGCCATAGCTGAGGCCCGTTGCCGGTAAGGGTTTTTTTTAGTTTGGTCTCTGTTCTTGTAGGTTGGTCACTGTTCTTGTGCGATCTGAAAAGATTATTGTCGCTGTGTGGTTGTTACAGTTGCTGTCACTGAGCTTCTGGCTGCCAGGAACGGTGCTGTTGCTGTAGGAGATTGTCGTCAGAGCTGCTGCTCCACTTCTGTCATTCTTCCTTTCATAGTAAGTTGCCGGTGCTCTGAAACTCGTATTGTAATTATTCTAGTTATCTGCAGTTAAGGATTCTGATATATAGATGTGTAAAGTTAATTTTATGGGGTTGCATGTCAAAAATTAAGGTTGTTGCTGAACCATCAGAGTTTTCTTTTAATTGCGACATCGAGGTAGGGGGTTTAATTTAAACAATTTTAATTTAAGAATGCCTACAAGATTTATTGAATAACTACAAATAGATTTAATAGATGTGAGTAATTGATTGATTATGTGAATGTTGAATTGTGGCTGAAATTGCGATTGGAATGGTTGAGATTGTGATTTGAAATTGTTGATTTAGTGTTTAATTGATTATGTGGATTGTGAATTGTTTGACAAATAATTGTTGTGAATTCTGAATTTGATGGATTGTATTGGTTGATTACTATTGAACAGGTTATTAAATATATTGTAATGGTGATGGAATTGATTGGTGATTGCTTTGAGATTTGATTTTGAGAGGTACTAAAGGGGTTGAATTTTGAAACACTAAACTACTTGTTGAAAATCTGAGTTTTGAAATGAAACGGCAACTTTGAAAGTGAACCAGCAACTTAATAGAGATTGGAATGATATGAGATTAAGAGCTAAGCAAACTACAACAAGTATAGTTATTAATATTCAATTTTGAAGGTTTCGTATTAACTGGAGACTTAATTATGACTTCTTAAAGTTGAATTATAAAATCTGATTTTCTGCTTTACTTTTAAATGAAGTCAGAAACTTTGAAAAGCTATAACTAATTCCGTAGTGATTGGAATTGCTTGAGACCAAGTCTGGGTTAAAATGGAATAAGTGGAGCTGGACTGGAAAATTTTAGGTCTTTTCGTTAAATACACAATTTATGGCAAATTTTTAAAGTTGAGTAATCAAATCTGTCCTACAGCAGAAGAGTTCAAACAGGGCAACAACTTGTTTATCTTGTTGCGGTTCCTCCGAGCTGAGTTTTGGAGCGAGACCAATTTTATTTTGAAATTTGATTAACTTGGTTTATTGCTCTAAAATTTCAGAATTTTAGGAGTTAAGGATTGGGAGTTGTGTATTTTTGAAAATTGTTGATCAAAGCTAGAAAGAATCAATTTTCAGCAAAATATGCATCAACTTCCAATGCTTGCAACTCTTAAAATTGAACAGCGATTGAGTTGCAACCAAGGCACACTTGTTACCAGATAAGTTAGAAATCTCCAAACTAAATTTAGGCCTAATTGAGGTTATGTAGTAAATGTTGTACAAGTTCAAAGATACTAAGCTCGTTGGTTTCTAAACAAATTGATGTAACATTATTAACCTTTTCCTTTTATTGTTGCATGGAAGTTAAAAGAAATAGATGTGCTAAAAAAAAAACTTGAAGAGAAACAAACACGGAAAGAGGAAGAATTAGCTCAAATGAAAGCTCAATTGGAAGCTTAACAAGCCGTTGTGAACTCTTTCATAGTGCGCTTTGACAATGAAAGAAACTAGACCCTAAAGGTACTCCTAAAATTGCTTATGGTTTTAATACATTTTCCTAGATGATTCCTATATTATTAGTATAGTTTAATTTGTATATGGATCTATTTATGACATTTTACTTGTGTCATGGTTGAGAAATGACAAATGTCCTATTATTTGGTTTGATAAATTTGGTTGTGTATTGGCTAAGAAATAAGTTGTGAATTGGTTGTTTTTGTTGGAACCGTAGACGGTGGAAATATCCAAGTTTTAGAGGAGATTCTGCCAAAATTTTTCTAAACATTTTGGATAAAACTTAATGGAAAAAATAATAATTAGTGTTATATCTTGTTTCTAATATTTTGTTTCGATTTTTCTTATTTACAGGAGTGCTGAAATGGTGACCACATGCTACCTTGAGGGCTCAAAAGTATTTTGATTCATAAAGACACTAATATATGTTAGAACTTTTAATTTTTGGTTGAACTTATGCAAGACATATAACTTGTAGAACTAATCAATGTACTCATTAAGGTTATTTTGTTTTAAAACAATTTTAGCTAAATGAGGCATGTTTGAATTATGTATGTTTTTTCATATTATATAAATGTAGACTTGCTTATTAAAATAGTTAATATATTAGTTAATTTAAAAAATAATTTAATAAATTATGCATGCAATTTGTATTTAAAAAAATTGTTACAAAATAATTATTTTGCTTTTGTAACTAAAGAAAAAAAAAACGTTACAAAATCAAGTTACATTTTGTAACAAAATTTTATGATAGGAAAAAATAGATTGTCACTAAAAATACTTTGAAGATCAAAATTTGTTACCACTTTTGTAACGACTTCTGATTTTTTGTATCAGGAAAATTTGTTACAAAATATCACTTTGAATTGTAACAGTTCCATTTTTTGTTACAAAAACTTTTTGTAACGGGACATACTGCAACAACCTCTTTTTTGTTACAAAATCCTTTTGTTTCAAAATTTTGATTTTTTGTAACAAATTTTTTTTGTTACAAATATTGCTTTTTCTTGTAGTGAGTACATACTACTTCCTAGTTCATCTGAATTTTTTTATCATTTACTATACTATTTTTTATATGTATATTTTTTATGAAATCTTTTTTTATTTTTATTTGATTTTGTTCATATGATTTTTTATTTATTTTTATTATATTTTTTTATTCATATGACAAATATTGTTGTATAAATTCTTATTTTTATTAATTTTATGATATTTTTATTATTTTTTGTTTAGATAAATTTTTTTCTATCTTTTATTGTACTATATTTATGTTGTGTATAAAATTTTTTATTTTTTTATTTGGTTTTGTTCATATAAATTTTATTTATTTTTTGTTGTAATTTTATTTACTTCTGTAATATACTATTTAGTAAATCCTCTAAACTCGTTGAAGGATTTACGAACATTCCGACCTTCTTTTACTATTGAACATTACATCCTCACTTGTGTTTTTATCAATTTTTCTTCTCAGCCATCTTCCCAAAACCTTCAACTCAACTATAGCTCGATATACATCGTTCTCGTTTATTTATAACCTCTTCTAGCACATAAATCGTTTCATGGTCATGAGCTTTGTGTTTTTGAATGTAAATCGTTCTAGCCTAATGTGATTTACCATAGTAACACATAAATCGTACTAAGGTGTTGAGGGGTGGCTAATTGCATGTAAATCGTGCTAGGACAATGAGCTTTAGGATAAGAAAACGTAATTCATGGTGGCCTAGGACGATTTATATATATTTTGTAACACACAAAGACTTGGGACGATTTATATGTTTTTGAGCAATGATTTCATGCATAAATTGTTACAGAATAACATCATTTATATATTATTTAAAACACAAAATCTTAGAGCGATTTATATATTATATAATTTAGGGAAATCACGTTTTTAAAATCCATTTAGGAGAATCAAGTAATTTGATTTTTCTATTAATTTATTTAAATAAAAAAATCGAAACCTTATTGTTCTTGATGATGTCTGGTCTCTATTTTTTATTTTTGCTTCTACTCAGTCACATACTTCGTTTTAGATCTCTGTAATTTTTATTTCTGCATGTTTGATTTTCTATATAGTTAGGATTTAATTATAGCATTAGATTTAGCTTTGCTTTACGTCTTGTATTTGGTTATAGTTGTTTCATTTTTATCTTTGCTCTTGATTCTTACTTTCTTTTTAAAAATCGTGCATTATGGTGAGAAGAAGAAGAATTAGAAGTTTCTAAAGCTTGTTTTTACTTTGTAAATTTAATTGGATTTTGGTTACTGAATATGTTTGTAGCTTGAATATTTGACCGAATTAGTTGCTACCTTTAATTTTAAATTTCTGATTTTTCCATATTGATTTGATTTGATTCTTTTTTCTTCAATTTCAATCACATATTTAAGATTAAAGGTTGTGTTTATCCCGCTATTCTAGCTCTGGAGAATAAGAAAATTACTAGTAGGGTATCATCTTCATTTTCTTATTGTTATTGTTATTGTTGATCCTTTGTTTTTACTTAATTTCTCATTTCTAAGCTTGTTTTAGTTCATCAGTGGTAATTTTTCCCATGCTGTTGTTGAATAAATCCAAATTTATTTGAGCAATTTGCCCGTAGCTCTTAGAAATTAGAAAAACTTGTTTCTTGCATGAATTAAATATAACACCCTAATTTTTAGGATTTTATGATCGTACCAAAAATTTAGGTATTATTTACCTCTAAACCTTTTTATTATATATTATTTTTATTTAATATTAAGCCTTCGTAAATATGAATCGAAGTTTTAACCAAGAAAATGAAGAGTCGGTACTTTAAACTATTTAAGCACAAATAGTGTTAAAACTAAAATAATAAATGACGAGGGAAAAATAAAATTTAACAACTCAACTCGTAAATATAATCTTTTATGCTCCTGTAGCTTTGTAGTAACCCTTCGCACCTGTAGCCGAAAGGGGGGGGGGGGTGGAAATAGGGGGTAAGAACTGGAAAGTTCTTAGTAGGGTTGGAGGTAGATAGTTAAATCCGTATTATCACAGTTCAGACATTCGCAGCCTGACACAGGGACCCAGAACAATAACCAATTATAGAAGTTCAAATTAACAAGCAATGAAAATTACAAACACACTCAAACAATCACAAACAATTCACAACACTGAACCAAATACAAAATATGCAAACAAGGATGATGCAGCATGCCTAGTCCTATCACAGGTAATGAGCTCATTTGTCGGTTTTGACCCGAACCCAACGCAATTCAACTCGCAAGTCGGATAAGACATTCTAGCGACATAATCTCTGCAAGTTTCTACTTCTTACAGGCACTGATTCTCCAGCTGAAGTATGTCGAACATGACCTCGCAAGTACTTGCAGACACTGATTCTCCAGCTGAAGCATGTGATCTTTTCTCCTGGAAGTTATTCCATATTTACGGGCGTCCTTGCACAATCATTCACATACAAAACCCACGGCTTAACATTTTCACTTCGGCACCATAACTATTTACTTTTCGTCACCCTCTCGTGACCTTTCAATCATTCTCATAATCACACGTGCCAATTTATCTTTTTCTTTTTAAACCAAAATCACCTCTTTGTGACATTCTTCAAAATTTTTAAAACAATTTCACTTAAACCAATTCTTCTTTCAAAAGACAAAGGAAAATCATTTATTAGTTAAACCCTTCAGCAAGGCCTCTAGACTTTAGCGGAGCGACAACCAATCTCATTTTCTTAAGTTCATTAGAAATCTTTAACAATCATTGTTTGCTTAAATTGAATTTAATCAAATAAAGTTTCTAAATCAAATTAAACCAAATCATACAAATTAAAAGTTCCGAACCAATTTCAAATCCAAAACCAATCCCAATTTCATCCTTAAAACTAATTTTTTTTCCAAGACATCACAAAATGAAATCATTCAATCAAAATTCAATTACTTTTAAAGTTTACTACAACTCTTCTAAATAAAATTCTTAAGTCAAATTCAAAACATAAGCCCTTTTCATATTTAAATCAATATTAAAATATAATATTTTTTTTTAAATAATTTAATAATTCTTTTAAAAAAATAATCGAATTCAAAAAGTCGGACGTACTATGAAATCTCACACGGCCTTCTCTCTCTTTTTCCTTTCTTTTGGTTCCGTGGTTCTACATAGAGAATGAGAGATTATGATGGTGATTAGGGAATAAGGGAATATGTATCATTGGTGTTATATATATAAAGTAAACGTGTCATTGGTTTTATGTATATATACATGCATAACGTTCCATTTTCTTTTTTTTTTTCCCTTAGTCACTTTTACCATGTAATAATAATAATAATAATAATAATAATAATAATAATAATAATAATAATAATAATAAATCGGAAACAAATAATATGAGTAATTTTTTTTCTTTGTCCAAATTATTTTAGAGTTAAATATATATGAGTTATTAATATAGATGATATTAGTAATATAACGATAAAAGATATATGGTGAAGTATTAGCAAAGCTAAGTTTATCGAAGAGTACCAATATTTATTCATATTGGCCGATATCTAGCTCGATAATAAATTATTAACTAAACTTTATTTTTAAATTAAAAATATCAATTACTCAAATTAAAAATATATATAATTTTTATTATTTATAAATTACTAAAATTATAGTATTAATTATGTAAAATACTTTATCATAATAAAAATATATATAAGAATATGAATTTAATTAAACTTAAATAGTTATAAAATAAATTTAATTATTTTTAATAAAATAATTTAAAAATAAAGAACTCCAGTTAACAAAATAAGTTATAACTTATTTATATTTAAATTTTAAAAATGTGGGTCATTACATTTTACTCACCTTACAAAAATTTTCGTCCTTGAAAATTGATACAATAAAATAAATTCGAAATCTACGAAAAAAACTAGATTCACGAGAACAATACAAGCAATGTCAAGGATGAATACTAAAAAAGATTCGAGTGAACATATAGGAATAGATAGAAAAAGAATAAAAACAAAACTCTTTTCAAAGAAGATTCCAAAATAAGAACTTCCGAAGAAAAGTATTAGAAATGGTTTATCGTATCGAAACAAGTTCGAAATTTTTATCGAGGGATTATATCATTCATGTAGAAGAAGACAAAGTCAAGGGTTGTAATATGAGCAGCAAGCGCATAAGTGTTGTAGAATGCGAAGCAGAAGGATCAATCGCATAATTAGCTTGCTATGAATCATAACTTTTAAGGTTTCAAATCGCTTAAGAATTAAGGATTATATGTTGAATCAGAACAAATTCAAGGTCAGATAGATTGAAAGGTACAGAATTTATGAAAAAGTGTACAAATAATGATAAAGATGGATAATCAAATGTAGTTTCGAAAAGAATTAAAACAAGGGATAGAAGAGATGAAAAATAAATGAATAAACAGTACGCCTATCACATGGCATGGTAAAAGTATATGTTTCGATGCAAACTAATCAAAAAAGAACATCTAACATTTTCAAAGACTTAAGAATAATTGTTATGCAAACACAAGTTCAAAGCCAAATCAAAGAACACATGGTTCATAAAGACTCTTTGAAAATAAGGCTCAATGTCAACACTGTTTGAAAGTGATCAAGTGCGGAAATGGAATAAATGCAATGAGATCACATTTAAAGATTTGCATAAGCAATCCCGGTTCAGATAGAGGCAAACGACAGAAAACAGGCACATCGCCTAGCCTAGAAGCACAAGTGGGTAGGTTTGATGCAGAATATGCTCGGAAAAAATTGATATCAATGTTTGTTCGCGAAGAGCTTCCTTTTCGATTCGTAGAAAGTCAAGGTTTTAAAGAATATTCGGCGACCTTGCAACCAGGATTCAATACTCTTTCACGTTTTACGTTGGCACGTGACATCTTGGTGCTCCATGAAACAAAGAAGGTTCAACTTCAAAAATACTTTTCCAAATACAGAGGAAGAGTTTGTCTTACAACTGATAACTGGAGTTCGTGTTAGAATATGGCATATATGTGTTTGACTGCTCATTTCATCGATGTGGATTGGAAGTTGCAAAAGAAAATACTAAATTTTTGCCAAGTCACCAGCCACACGAGAGAGATTATGGCTCAAAATGTTGAAGCTTGCTTGAATAGCTGGAAGTTGAATAAGATCTTGAGTTTGACAGTTGATAATGCATCGTCTAACGATGTAGGAGTTATGTATTTACAAAGAAGACTAAATTCTTGGAAGAGTTCAATTTTGAATGGAGAGTATCTCCATATGCGGTGTTGTGCGCATATTTTAAACCTGATTGTGAAGGATGGATTGAAAGAGATTGATGATTTGGTCGCCAAAATTCGAGATGCTGTGAAGTATGTCAGATCTTCAAATTCAAGATTAACTAGTTCAAGGCATGTATTGCACAAGAGAATATTCCACATAAGACTCTTGTTTGCCTAGATGTTGAAATGCGATGGAACTCTACATACTTAATGTTAGTAGCAGCCTTAAAGCATCAGAAGGCATTTGAACTATTAGAGATGTAAGACAAAAAAATTGTTGAAGAATTAAACAAGGGAAGAGGGGTACCTTCAATTCAATATTGAGATTATGCTAAGTCCATCTTACCGTTTTTAGAGATGTTTTACGATGCTACACTTTGCATCTCTGGATTCTCTTATGTCACTAGTAACCTATACATGAAAGAAGTATTTGCTCTTGGAAGGAGGATTCAACAATATCGTGATGATGATGATTTGAGCATAAGTCTTATGGCAAGTAAGATGAAAGCAAAATACAACAAGTATTGGGGAAATGCAAAAACTATTAACATGTTGTTAATTGCCGTAGTTTTGGATCCCTGCCATAAGTTGGATTATGTTGAGTGGTGCCTAGTTAATTCTTTTGGTGCGGAAGTGGACAGTGAATTGAAGACAAAGTTGTCTTCTTGTCTTCATTCACTTTATAATTTCTATCAAGGTTTAGATGAAGGAAACCAAGATGATACCCTCTCCCAACCGAGTGAAAGTGATAAAGCCAAAGACATTTATGATATGGGGTTATATCGTCGATCAACCGGTCGCAAATCCAATCTTAAATCTGAGCTTGATTGTTATTTGAATGAAGACTGTGAGCTAGATGATAAGCCTTTGGATATTCTAGGATAGTGGAAGGCTAACTCGAATCGGTTTTCCGTCCTAGCAAATATGGTGCGGGAAATATTGGCTATACCAGTTTCAACAGTAGCTTTCGAGTCTGCTTTTAGTATGGGGGAAAGAATCATCGATCAATATCGTAGCTCATTGACTCATAAAATGGTAGAAACCCTTGTATGTACCGAAGATTGGCTTAAAGGAGACTTTTTCTCTTCTCTTGCACCTGAGAATTTCGAAGAGCTTGAAAAGGTCGAGCAAGGTAAATTAAATAAAATTAATTATGTAGATTCAAATGATGAATAAAATTAATTAAATTATTTCGTTAGTCTTTATAATTTTTTAAATTTATAATTATAGTTTTTTTTTTGTGCAGATTTGATTTTATCAGAGGAGATTACTTGTTCAGTGGGTCCAGGTTCAATTGCGCTTGAAGATGACTAGAAAGTCTTGATTGTTTATGTTTTCTTTAGTTATGTTCTAAATACTTAGGTGGTAAAGATATTAGACTTGCTTTTCCATATATGATTAGACTTGCTTATGTTTATGTTTATATTGGTTTGTTTGAGGCACAACTTATAGCAGTTGCAATGTCATTTTTGGATAGGAATATTGGTGTCAACAATTATAGCAGTTGGAATGTCATTTTTTAGCCTCAATGGAAGGGATTGCTGTGATTAACTCCACAGACTTTGATTGCTGTGAGTGGAACAAAGAAATGAAGGCTGTAGTGATAACCACTCCCGGTGGCCCTGAAGTGCTGCAGCTCCAAGAAGTGGAGGACCCTCATATCGGAGACGAGGAAGTTCTAATTAGAGTTGAATCCACTGCACTTAACAGAGCTGATACCATACAGAGGACGGGTTCCTACTCTCCACCCAAAGGTGTCAGCCCTTACCCTGGACTTGAGTGTTCCGGAACCATCGAATCCATCGGCAAAAATGTTTCCAGGTGAAAAGTCGGTGACCAGGTGATAAAATTTTATTCTTTTTGGTGGTTTGAGAAATGGGTTTGTGATAAAAAGGCCCATCTTTAATTTCGGGTGTCTTCAAATTTTTAAGCTTTGTGTGTATGTGCCTAGAAGACTGAGGCTCATGATTGATTGGATTTTTGCTTCTTTATCTTTGTTTTCTTTTTGGGAAGAAAGTTTGAATTAAATTCGATTGAAAAACATTACTTGTGAAGTGCGCGATCGAAGTAGAAGAGAGGAAAGCGTGGAGAAGAGAAGAAAGCGAGGAGTGAGGTGCAGTGGCGTGCGATTGAAGAAGAGGAAAGTGAACCGCTTTGCTGAAAAGAGAAGAAATTGCGATCGAAAAAGACCGGAGCAGTGGCACGATGAAGAAGTTGGGTGTGTTTTGTTTTCCAGGTGTGTTGTCTTATCTCCGTATTCGTATCCTTTTATTTCTGTATCCGTATTCCTCTACCATATCTCTATAGAGTGGCTGAAAGTGGTGTACAAATAGCATTTTTGAATTTTCAATTGACGTGAACTTTATAAATTTTGAGTATATATTCAAATAGATTCTTAAAAAAATTTGATCAGACACTTTCTTCATAATTAAATTTTATTATATTCGAGAGAATTTTTTATTTAGATAAAATAAATATAATATTTATGAATATAGACACGATAAAAAAATTACATTTTTCGTCTTTTTATATATTTTATTGGCACTACAAATGAGATTTTTATTAACTGTATATTGTTGTAGTTCCAACAAGATACATGTAAAATTTTTAAATACATATCTCGATTGCTCATGAAATAGATTGTAACTTCTTTTTAAACGTATCTCATTGGCAGTGCAAACAAGATAGTGAGACATATGTACTAATTTTTAATGAGATAAATTTATATTTTGTAGTATGATTTGGATTGATTTAGAAAGTAAAAATAATATAATTTATTCTGATAGAATCAAATCAATTTAATTTTTATTTATAAATTTAGTTTTATCTAAATAAATCGATTTGGAACAAATCAGAACATAAAATATATATTTTTTACGATTTAGATTAAATTGGTTTATAAGTAATTCAAATTTAAAATTTTATAATTTAAAAATTTTCAATTATTAAATTTAAAAAAAATAAATTAAAATTATTTACATTTTTATATTTTATTGTTTATCCACTAACAGCAAAAAATTCAAAAGTTTTAAATTTTTTGGAATTTGTATGAGATATAATTTAAAGTTGATAGTTATTTTAAAAAATTGAAACATTTATTTTCGACGGATATATGCACTATTCTATTTCCTAGTTTTGTGGACGATGGAATAATAATTTTTTAAATAAATAAAATAAATATTTTATTTACGAAAATATGTAATTTGTAGTGTTTTTATTAATTTGCATTCTATGACTTATAAATAACATTGATAAGACAGGATATGATGTGGTCGTATGATGTTAGCACACGTGATGTGTAACATTCTTATCTCATTTACAGTGTAAACGAGATACACAGAATGCTATTTTGTCTACACTGTAAACGAGATAAGTAATAAGCACACCTATATATAGAACTCGTTTACAGCGCCATTTGACTTTACTTTTTATCCATTTCTTCTACTTTTCTCCCACTTCTAATCTTTTCTAATCACATTAATGATGTACTCAGAGATTATGGCGTGAGTGCAGATATACGGAATGAGGACATCAACTGTCTGAACAATGTGGCATATCACTGGGGTAATCGACTTTCAGGTTAGTATTGTTATTTTCATGTTTAAGTTAAATAAGCATATATTTATAGTCATTGTTGAGATACTTTTATAGATGTAGTATATGTTAGGTGGTAGAATGTGTTGTTAGTAAGTGTTAATTGATAGGTATGGTTTAAGGTTTAGTTAAATTATTTTATTAAGTAAATATTTATCGCATTTCATTATTTATTTATTTGATTTTTATATTTTTTATTTTAATTTTGATAACTTGATAGATATCCTTTTTTAGTCTATGTTAATGGATATATGTGATTTTAGTTATTAGTTAAATTAATGTATTAAGAAATTGTTATTCTATTTTGTTTTTATTTAATTTGATTTTTATATTTTTAATTTTAATGTTGATAGCTTTGTATATAACCTTTCTTACCTGTTATTCAATATTTTAATATTTTAATAGGATTTACTTACAATTGATATGTTTTTTCAAATGGTCAACTTTTAAAAATTAATTATTTTGTTTTCAACTGAGTTATGAAATGTACTTGTTTAGTACATTTTTATTGTGATATTTAAATATTTATTTTTGAAATAGATTTTTTATTCCAGTTTTTTATTTTTTAACAGAGGCCTCGCCCACTTCTCCTTAAGCGAGTGAGTCATATGATTGCACCACTGGACACCATTGTCCCTTACTTGAGCGAGGCTGGGTTTGGCAACACGATGCCACTCAGAGGCTTTGTGTTTGACAACTCCCTAATCACGGTATTCGTGAAGTGCTAGCGTCTGAAAACCCACACTTTTCACCTACCATAGGGTGAGTGCACTATTACCTAGGATGTTGCATACCACCTCAGGCTACGCGCGCATGGAGAGTCAGTGGGTGGGTGCTTCCATGATTTTCAGACATGGTATGGGCACTTGTCTTGGGATTGGGTGGACTCGCTACTTGGTGCTAGGCCTCCTCATGGTCAACAGCAGGCTACGCAGAGGAAGGAGTCTTTCTCCATCAAACTGATATGGCTTCGAGACCGAGTCCGACATATGCCCAATACCTTTGATCCAGCTACCCTATGACAGTACACGAGGTGTTACATACTGTTACTGATTGGAGGTTACTTGATGACTGACAAGTCAAACAATCAGGTCCATCTCTGGTGGCTACCACTATTAGATGACTTCCAGAGGTACCGCGGTTTGTCTTGGGGGTCTGCTATGCTTGAATGGACCTACCACTCCCTATGCGCTGCAGCACATCAGAACACCACAGAGGCATAGACATTGTCGGATGCACTTCGCTTATATTTTCTTGGATATACCATATATTTTCTTAGTGGTGTCCACTTGAAAGACAAGTTTATACATATCCCATGGTTGCGAGGTAACTAGTAGTACTCATGGTTTTCTTTTTCATTTATCTAATTGAAGATCCTCTTGCATAAATTGATATACTGTTATTCTTGCATATGTCCACAAGTTAATAGGTATGGCCCAGCAGAGTAGGGACTAGCACGAATAGAGAGTCCTCCGATGGCCGCTGGCGTTGGATCGGTTACAGTTACATGAGGTACATAAAACTGTTTTAGTTAGTTACAACTAAATGAATAACATATCCGGTGTAAGTAACTATTGTTGATGATTACATTACATGTTATGTTGTAGTTCCTGTGGACGCTGTACGACGACCTTGCACTATAGGCCCTGTGCCCGAATTGGCTGAAGGAGGAGGTAGAGTGGAGGACATGGATATCTGTTGTTACCCTCGTCTATTTTAACATTATTGAGTTTCACCACGTTGACTGACTGAAATGTCAGTTCGGTGGTGAGCAGCCAGTGCTTGGGGCCCCGGTTAATGTCGACAAATTCCTGACCACCATAGGATGGAGCGAGGACGTCTAGTGGCCAACTCGACATGAGCAATGGTATGATGACTGGAGGGTTCAATTTGAGGAGGGCCATCAGATCTCTATTCAGCAGTTCGTAAATTACCGATCGACGCAGGAGTACTGGACTAGTTCTGGCAGGCTTGCCACGTTAGACATCTGTCAGACCAGTAGGTGCTTGATGACCCCAGATTGATGGATTTATCGGCTGATGTCTAGCCTACTGCCAGCTACCTTAGGGATGTTCTTCACCTTCCTTGAGATGTCCCTAATAGTCATCGGCGTTCCAGGGAGGTTCGAGCAGACACCTACAGACCGACCTGGAGAGAGCGGGGTGCTAGGGAGGGCGGAGGAGCTGCAAGGCCCCGGAGGGCGAGGGTCAGGTGCAGGGTGTAACACCCTACCACACAGAGCTTGATTATTAAGTCGTAAATCAAAGGTGGTGAGGTATTACGACCTCGAAAAACAAAATATATACATAGTATTTGAAGAAATATATGTTAACTAGGAGTCCATGAAAAGAATACTCAAAACAAGTCCGTATCACCCGCGAAGCGATGAGAATAAAAGCACAAAATCGAGAAAAGAAAACAAAAGAGATACAAAATTATATATATAAATTCAAAAGATAAATGCATAAGTAGTACTAGTCTCGACCTACAAAGAAAAGGCCGGCTAGACAAATATATACAATCCCAAAAGAGTGGAAGATCTGCAAAGTGAATAATTGAATTTAATGAAGTATGGACAATGTTGTATGAGATATAAATAAGGGTGATGATGGTATTGATAAATTGTGATTGAAAGATCCATCTGGCATATGCATTACATTATTTGAGACACGAGTTTTTCTAGGTAGATGCAGTGGCTTGCCACCACTTACTCTAAATTAAGACTCGATACTCTGTTGACCCTCCACAAGATGTGACCAGGCACTTTAACTCCCCGTATTTTCCCAATGAGATGATAAATTAATGATTATATATATATATATATATATATATATATATATATATATATATATATATATATATATATATATATATATATATATATATATATATATATATATATATATATTCATTAACTCTTGGGGATGCGCGCTGATGAGCGGATATTTTATACGCTTTTTGACATCATTTTCATATAGTTTTTAGTAGTTTTTATTTAGTTTTTATTAAGTTTTTATAGGTTTTAGTATTAAATTCACATTTTTGGATTCTACTATGAATTTTTGTATTTTTGGGCAATTTCAGGTATTTTTTGGATGAAATTTAGGAACTGGAGTAGAAGTCTGATTCAGAGACAGAGAAAGCACTGCAGATGCTGTCTAGATTTGACCTGCTTGCATTCAGAAGGACTTTTCTGGAGCTACAGAAGTTCAAATGGAGCGTTCTCAACGGCTATGGAAAGATGACTTCCAGAGCTTTCCAGCAATACATAATAATTCATATTTGCTTCGGATTAGAAGGCCCAAAAGTGGCATCCAACGCCAGCTTCCTACCCCCTTCCAGGCGTCCAGTGCCTAAAGAATAGAGGCCACCATCCAAAGGCCCAGAAAGGACCCCCTAGCTGGCATTCCACACTCAAGGAGCCTCATAGCATGTGGATCTCATTAAAGCTCAGTCCAAACACTCACCAAGTGGGCCACAGAAGTGAATTTTAGCACTAAATAGACTATTTTACCCTTACTAGTCATCTGTTTAGTATTTAAGGGGTCTTATTCATGTAATTTGAACACTCATGAGACTTTTAGAACCTTTTACACCTCTTGCTGAGGGAGGTCTGCCATATTCACATTTTTCCATTGTTTTCACATTCAGTATGAGTTTCTAAACCTCCTAGGTTGAGGGGAGGAGCCCTGCTGAGTCCTATGAATTAATAAAAGTACTACTATTTCTCTTCGATCCGTGTTTGATTAATTCTAAGATGTGTATTCGTTCTTCATCAACATGAATGCGTTGAACTGGCATAAGGTTATCACATTCTACATGGCTTCGGAGTGCGTCTTTCATCGGACAATGATGAACCACCAGCTTGAATATACGTCTCTCAGATGGCTAATCCACGACTTCATTGGGGACTTCTCAAGACATCAGTTCAGCCGATTTCTGGGGAGATTAGGGTCTCTGTGGTAGAGGCTGGAATCCAAGATACAACATTCTCTTATCCGGAAGATCCGACCTTGTCTGTGGCATTTTGAGTAGGATTATGAAGGAGAACGGACTGTACGCGCTTCACCCTCAAGTAGAGATGGATCTGCACTAAACCTGGGGTTCAGATCCGGAGGAGTATTGGCAGCTTCTCAAACCAGTGTCAATCACATACAGCCTGCCAGTGAAAAAATCACTTAGAAGTAAAGAGAGCAATAATACCGGAGTTAATTAAGAAAGGCAAAGCAACTCCAATCATTAACCCTATTCCTATCAGTATTTTCTACCTCTTTTGCTTTATTCCATTCAAAAATTCATAATCAAATAGCATTTAAACATAAACCTTTTGATCTGTCTGACTAAGACCAGCAAAATAACCATACCTTGCTTCAAGCCACAATCCTCGTGGGATCGACCCTGACTCGCTCAGGTATTACTTGGACGACCCAGTGCATTTACAGGTACATGTGTATAAAAGTGTGGGGATTCGTGCTACTACGCGCACGCAAGGACTGTCTAGGGTTCGCTACCAGACATGTTGGGTTTGGCTGTACAATCGACAGATGAGACTTATCAGCCATAGAGTACACATGCATCATATTCACTTCAAAATGTTGTGGCTTATACCTCACGACAGTTGAGACTGCACGAAGTAAACTATGTAACTCACGACCTGGAACTTGCTGCAGTTGTATTTGCGTTGAAAGTGTGGAGACACTACCTGTATGGGGTTAAATTTCGAGTCTTCTCTGATCATAAGAGCTTGAAATACCTCTTCGATCAGAAGGAGCTTAATATGAGTCAGAGAAGATGGATGGAATTTTTGAAGATTATGATTTTGAACTGAGTTATCATATAGAAAAAGCTAATGTGGTGGTGGATGCACTAAGCCAGAAGTCTTTAAATGTTGCTTCAATGATGATTAGAGAGGAGAAGTTGTTGAGAGATTTTGAAAACCTTAACTTAGGTGTTAGAAAGGTAGCTGAGAATATGTGCCTGAGCCAATTGCATATCTCCAGTGATTTCAGGACTGAGATTCAGAAGGCTCAATAGAATGATCAGAAGTTGCAAAAAATGTTGCAAGAAACAAAACAGAGGAAACAAAGAGAGGTTACTCGAGACAGAGAATGAGTTTAGAGGTGCAAAGGAAGAATTTGTGTGCCGAATATAGGAAACTTAAGGCGAGATGTGCTAACAGAGGCTCACAGGAGTGGATTCTCAATTCATCCTAGGGCTACCAAGATGTATCATGACCTGAAGACAATGTTTTGGTGGCCAGGAATAAAAAATGACATAGCGGTGCATGTATCTAAATGTTTGACTTGCCAGAAGATGAAGATTGAACATCAGAAGCCGTCTGGAATACTACAACCCTTAGAGATTCCACAGTGGAAGTTGGAAGGTATCACTATGGATTTTGTGTCTGGTTTGCCGAGAACTAGAGCGGGATTTGATGCGATATGGGTAATTATTGATCGGTTGACTAAGTCTGCTCATTTCTTGCATGTTAGTATGAGCTGTACCTTGGAGGAGTTGGCGTGTTTGTACATTAAAGAGATTGTAAGATTACATGGTGTGCCTACGGCCATAGTTTCTGACAGAGATCCTCGTTTCACTTCTAGGTTTTAGGAAGCTTTCCAAAAAGCGTTCGGAACTTAATTATGTCTAAGCACTGCGTACCATCCTCAAACCGATGGTCAATTAGAAAGGACAATATAGACTCTGGAAGATACGCTGAGAGCTTGTATGCTGGACCAACCAGCAAGTTGGGATCGATACATGCCGCTACTGGAGTTTGGATACAACAATAGTTACCATGCGAGTATCGAAATGGCTCCGTATGAAGCTCTTTACGGAAGGAAGTGTCAATATCCATTATGTTGGTATGAGGCCAAAAAATCGAGTTTGTTGGGTCCAGAGTTGGTGGCAGGGACAACAGAACAGATTAAGAAGATCCAATCTAAAATTCTTATAGCTCAAAGTCATCAGAAAAGCTATGCTGACTAGAGGCAAAAACCTTTAGAGTTTGAAAAGGGCGACCATGTATTTCTGAGGGTTACTCTGACTACAGGTATCGAAAGAGTGATAAAGACAAAGAAACTGAATCTCCGTTATATCGGTCGATTTCAAATTCTGAAGAAAATTGGGCCAATGGTGTATCAGATAGCTCTACCACTACATCTTTTGAACCTGCACGACATATTTCACATTTCGTAGCTTTGAAAGTATACTTCTAATGCAAGCCATGTCTTAGAACCTAAATTAGTCCAATTAAAAGAAGATTTGATGTTTCAAGTGATTTTGGTAAGGATTTACAATGTTAACATTAAAAAACTCCGAGGAAAAGAAGTTCAGTTAGTAAAGGTTGCTTGGAGTCGAGCCGAAATAGAGGAGCACGCCTGGGAACTTAAATTGGAGATAAGGAAGGACTACCCATAGTTATTCTCAGGTAATTGAATTTTGAGGACAAAATTTCTAATTAGGTAGGTAGGATGTAATATGAATTGTTGATGTTTAATGTTGAAATTTGTGAAAATTATGAATGAAATTCGTTGTTTAGATTGAAGAATTTAGGTGTTGATATCTTTGTGGAGTCATTGAAAAGTATATGATAATAGTTAGGAGTAGTTGGTATTGATTTGGTTGTGGCATGGTTGGTTTTGGATTGAGAATTTTGGAAAACTAGAGGATTTGAACTTTTAGTAAAAACTGATTTTTTGTTACCAACTTTAGTGAGTCATAACTTGGCTTCCGGACCCCTAAATCTTGTGAAACTTGTGTTGAATAAAAATTTGATACGTGAAGTTTATAACGTTCGAAGAATGGATTGAAAATTATTTTTAACAAAAAAGTTATGCGCGTTTGAAGTTTGGCGTGAAAATATCATTTTCTAAACATAACAGCTTTTTGGCAAATTTTGCATGCATGCGTACGTACGTGAGAAGGTCATGCGTACGCGGGAATATGGCACTGTGTAGTACTCTCGCGTACGTGACAGTATTTTGCATATGCAACCTTGTCATTTTTACATCATGTGTACGCGACCTTGTCATTTTAATATCATGTGTACGCAGCAGCTATCATGCATACACGAAAATCCTTTTCTGTCTAACACACTCGTGTACACATGGGTGGTTCGCATACGCGGCCTTGGCTTTTTTCAAATTCTCGCATACGCGGCAGGTGGCTCGCGTATGCATGACCCCTGTTTTGCTTAAAATTCCAATTTTTGAGTTTTCAACCACTCCTCTACCTTTCCTAACCTCTGTAACCCCTGTTTAAGGTCTGAGAGCTAATTTTTAGACTTCAGAAGGAGAGAAAACCTATTGAGGGAGTTAGTTTGATATTGTGGAAGATTTGCGAAGTGAATAATTGAATTTAATGAAGTATGGACAATGTTGTATGAGATATAAATAAGAGCGATGATGGTATTGATGAATTGTGATTGAAAGATCCATCTGGCATATGCATTACATTATCTGAGATATGAGTTTTCCTGGGTAGATGCAGTGGCTTGCCACCACTTGCTCCAGCTTGAGACTCGATACTCTAGTAACCCTCTATTGCAAGATGTGACCGAGCACTTTAACTCCCTAGATTGCCCTAATGAGATGATAAATGAATGATTATATATATGCATGGACTCTTGGGGATGCGCGCACGCAGGGACTATCCAGGGTTCGCTACCACACATGTCGAGTTTGGCTGTATAACCGACAGATGAGACTCATTGGCCATAGGATAGACATGCATCATATGCACTTGTATGTTTTGTTTGAGTTTGCAATTGTTTGCGCTTGCCTATTTGCTTAAATGTAATTAGTTGCTACTTGACCTAATTGTTGTATCTGTTTCCATGTTTGTGTTTTCCTTGTTTGTCCTATTTGGGTTTGTTTTCTGAGAGATCCCTCAGGCGGGTGGAGGAGACATTGAGGGTTGTACCACTTGGTGATTTCGAGGTTTGCAGAGAATGGAAAATGAAGAGTTAGACTAGAATCCTTACATATAGTCACCGTATTTCTGGTTTAGTGTGAATTCTGGGATTTGATATGGGTTATTGGAGTTTTGGAATGCCTCTGGCTTCCCGGAACCTTATGTATTATCTGTATGGGCACCTTTACCATACTAACAACCTCTGGTTCTCATTCCACACATATTCTGTTATTTTTCAGATGCAGGATGTGAGGCACCTCGTTGAGCATGCTGGAGACTCTTTAGAATCGAAGATATACTTTTGGGAATTTTGTATTTTGTATATGTATATTGATGCGTGAGCATCTTTTCTTTATTTTCTTATTATTTTAGATATGAATTTATTAAGTTTTATTGAGATTTTAGTGTTTGAATCTTGTTTGGATGCTACTTTGAGGCGCATTGTGGTTTTATTTGTTTCAGGAAAAATTTGGGCGAGTTTGGTAGAGTTCGCGCAGAAGAAAAAGTGAAGCTACCAAGCTGGCGCCAAACATCGAGCCTAGCGTTTGGTACCAGGCATCTCGTGATGCATGCAAGGCCTCTGACTAGTTGGCACTAAACGCTTCGAGCTGGCGTTTAGTGCCAGGAGCTTTGTAATTCGTGCAACAACCACACGCTAGTGGTGTTAAACGCCGAGCTTGGCATTTAGCTCTAGAAAGACCGCAATGCCCACAACCCTCTCTGCTTCTACTAAACGCCGAACTTGGCATTTAACGCCAGCACCGCGTACATGGATTTTAAGGAAGGCTTCATCCGTTGAGATCTTGTTAATAATTAGTTTTTTTTTTTTGTTTTCTTTTGGTTATTATTATTACCAAAAACAATCTTTTAGGGTTTAGATGTTATTT
The DNA here is from genome assembly GCF_059453495.1 of Arachis ipaensis. Taxonomy (NCBI): domain Eukaryota; kingdom Viridiplantae; phylum Streptophyta; class Magnoliopsida; order Fabales; family Fabaceae; genus Arachis; species Arachis ipaensis. The sequence continues at coordinate 116,449,584 of NC_142444.1, read as the reverse complement.
TATTTTATTTATTTTATTTTATTTCCAAATCAATTAGGTTAGATATAAAAAGGAAAAGATTTAGCCCTCTGGGCTTCCTTTCCCCTCTTCTACCTCATTCCGCACCAAACACACTTTTGAAACCCTAGTGTTCTCTCTGAGTTATGAGCAACTAAACCTCCATTGTTAGGATTAGGAGCTCTATTTATTCTATGGATTAATACTTTTGTCACTCTATTTTAATTATTGTATTATTTAAATTCAATGATTACTGTCGTTCTTCATCTTATAAATTTGAGTGTATTGAAAGATTACCCTTGTTCTACATGAATTCTTTTTTATTCTTGAAAAAGTTAACTCACCTGAACAACAGCTTGAAAGTAAATTCCTCCTAAATCACTAATTGCCTGGACTTAACAGGATATGTGATATATAATCCTCTTATATTTGGGTAATTAGGGTTTTTGTAGCTAATAAACTAGAATTGGACTCAAACCTTTAATCTACATTAAGTGATCAAGGAATTGACGATTGATTAGGCTAGAGGAGACTAAATCACTAAGGAATTAGGGTTTAGTCAATTACAATTTTTTATGAATTGAATCTTGCATAATTAAATAAATATCTCTGAAACTTTAACTGTTCTCTCACATAGCTTCCACACCAAATTTACTACTTGCTTTCTAAATTCCTGATTTATTGTTTAATGCAATTTGAACTCCAAAACACTATTTTTTGCTTGTCTGACTAAGTGAATCATTCCACCATTGTTGCTTGGTCCATCAATCCTCGTGAGATCAACCCTCACTCACCTGAGGTATTGTTTGGTACGACCCGTTGCACTTGTCGGTTCAGTTGTGGTATTCCAAATTTTGCACAAGTTTTTGGCGCCGTTGTCGGAGATTGACTGTGATTGACAACTATCCGTTATTTGATTTTTTAGATTAGACGATTTTACTTTAATTTTGTTTAATTCTTTTCTTGGAATTTTTGAAAATTCGCTTTATTTTATTTAAAAAAAAATTTTCTTGATTTTTGAAATTAAGTTTGGTGTCCCCCTAGTTTCTTTATTTTATTTTCTCCATTTATTTTTCTTTTATAATTTTCAAAATTATTAGCTTATTTTTCTTTAATTAATTTTTGAATTTGTTGGCCTATTTCTTTAATTTACTTTCAAAAATTTTATGTTGTTTATTTGATTTATTTTATTTTATTTCCTTTACTTAGGTTACCTCACTGGGAATTCTCTTCACTCTGACGTAGAGATTCCCACTTTTTCTTATTTTCTGTTTGTTTATGAGTTGGAACAGGAACAAAAAACCTTTTCTTGACTTTGACCTGAGATTGAGAGAACTCTGAGAAGGCGTTTATAGCAGGCTAGAGCTTACAAAGCCGATGAAAATCTCAAGGATAACTTTGAGAAGGAAACTGAAGGAGCTACTATGGATCCAAATAACAACAACAATGTTGTTAATCCTCATTTTCTAAATGCTCCTAATGTGCATGAACAACCTAGAAGGACACTTGGCTCATACACTACTCCTAATCCCAACTTCTATGGGAATAGCATTGTTGTACCTCCTGTTAGGGCCAATAACTTTGAGTTAAAGCCTCAACTCATCTCTTTGGTGCAACAAAATTGCCAATTTTGTGGATTTCCACAGGAAGACCTAAACTTGTTTATCTCAAATTTTCTGCAAATCTGTAATACAGTGAAGACCAATAGAGTCCATCCTGATGTTTATAAGCTGCTTCTCTTTCTGTTTGTTGTACGTGACAGAGCCAAGTAGTGGCTTGATACACAGTCCAAGGAGAGCTTGGACACTTGGGACAAGTTGGTTAATAGATTTCTTACCAAGTTCTTTCTACCTCAGAAGCTGACTAAATTGATGACTGATGTTCAGACTATTAGGAAGAGAGAGGGTGAATCTCTCTATGAAGCTTGGGAGATATACAAGTTGATGCTTAGGAAATATCCTCCTGACATATTTTCGGACTGGATTCAGTTACAAATTTTCTATGATGGGGTTACTGAGATCACCAAAATGTCTCTAGATAATTTTGTAGGCGGATCCCTGAAGAAGCTATGGAGTTGGTTGAGATGGTTGCCAACAACCAATGTCTATATTCTTCTTAGAGGACCTCTGTGAGAAAAAGAGTCATGGAATTGGATGCCTTGGATGCAATTCTTGCTCAGAACAAAGCTATGTCTCAACAAATTAATGCTATTACTCAACACTTGAGTGGAATGCAAGTCTCAACTATCAATACTCAAGATACATCCTATGATATGAGTGGTGGCTTCCCTCAAGGTGAAAGTTATGATTATGGCCAATTTTCCCTTGAATAGGTCAACTATATGGGCAATTCCTCTAGATCCCCCAATAATGATCATTTCTCTAAGACTTATAATCCAGGGTGAAGGAATCATCCTAACTTTGGGTGGAGAAATCAATCTCAGAGAAAACGGAATTTTGGCAACAATTCTCAAGAAAATTTCAATCAGAACAATTTCAACAACCACCAGTTCCATCCCTCTCAACCACAACAAGCACCTTTTTAGCCTCAGAACTCATAGTTTTATGAAGAAAATGAGAACTTCACTAAAAAACTTGGAGATTCAAGTAGGTCAATTGAGCAAGCAAGTATCTGAGTAGCCTCCTAATACTCTTTCTAGTGACACAGTGCCTAATCCAAGGGAAGAATGCAAGGCCATACATCTAAAAAGTGGTAAAGTAACAGGTTCAGAAGCAAAATTTAGTGAGGAGCCGGTTGAAAAAGAAGCTCTGGTGGAGGTATAGAATAAAGAGGAGCACCCCCGCTCTAGACACCCAGACAACCCCTTTCTGGTTAATCTTGAGAAACATTCAGCGTTGTCTAAAGCACGTAAGTACAAGCCTAAGATGCCATATCCTCAGAAGATTCAAAAGGCCTCCAAAGACAAGCAATTTTTTAGATTTTTAGAGGTCTTCAAGAAGTTTCAAATCAACATTCCTTTTGTAGAGGCCCTTGAGCAAATGCCTTTTTATTCCAAGTTTATGAAGGAATTGTCGACTAACAAGAGAATTTGGAAAGAAAGTGAGACAGTGGTGCTTACTAAGGAATGCAGTGCAACTATTCAACAGGATCTCCCTGAGAAAATACAAGATCCGGGAAGCTTTTTTATTCTTTGCACCATTGGAGATATCACTATTCAAAGAGCCTTATGTGATTTTGGAGCTAGCATCAACCTCATATCACTTTCTTTGATGAGAAAGCTCCAAATTAATGAGGTAAAATTCACTCGTATTTCTCTTCAACTTGCTGACCATTCAATTAAATTTTCTCATGGAGTTTTTGAGAATTTATTTGTGAAAGTATGACCATTTATTTTTCTACTAATTTTGACATACTGGATATGGAAGAGGACAAAAATGCTTCTATTATTCTTGGGAGACCATTTTTAGATACAGGGAGAGCCTTTATTGATGTTCAAAAAGGTGAATTGACTCTAAGGGTAATGAAGAGGAAGTTGTCCTTAATGTGCTTGAGGTTTTGCAATACCCTAGTAATTCTGAGGGGTGTATGAGACTTGATCATCTTGAGCCACTAATTCAAGAGGTTTTTGAAGCTGAAGAGCTTGATGAGGTTTTGGAACCTCCTTTAGAGGATGATTTAATTGAGATTATTATATTATTCACCATCTCAAAAGGGGGAACCACATGCCATTCATAAAGAGGAAGGGACGCCAAAGCTTGAGTTGAAGCCCTTCCCTCCCTCTTTGAAGTACGCATTCCTAGGTGAACATTATTCTTATTCGGTAATTATTAGCTCCTCTTTGAGGCATGAGGAGAAAGAGGCATTACTTCAAGTACTCAAGAGTCATAAAACGGCTCTTGGGTCGACCATTGGTGATTTGAAGGGGATTAGTTGGGCTAAGTATATGCACAAGATCTTGCTTGAGGTTGATAAAGCTAAGGTGGAGGTAATTGAAAAATTACAACCACCTACTAATGCTAAAGAAATTCGAAGTTTCTTTGGACATGCAAGATTTTATAGGAGATTTATAAAGGATTTTTCTAAGATTGCTAAACCTTTGAGCAACCTCTTGGTTGCAGGCATTCCTTTTAATTTTGATAATGATTGTTTGCATGCCTTTGAAACTCTGAAAGCTAGGCTTGTCTCTGCTCCCATCATAGATTCTCCCAATTGGGATTTACCATTTGAATTGATGTGTGACGCCAGTGATTATACTATTGGAGCCATCTTGGGACAGAGACAAGACAAGCTTATGCACGTCATTTACTATGCCAGTCGTGTACTAAATAACACTCAAAAGAGTTACACTACTACAGAAAAAGAGTTACTAGTTGTAGTTTATGCCTTTGATAAGTTTAGGTCCTATTTAATTGGTTCTAAGGTTATTGTTTATACTGACCATGCTGCTCTTAAGTACCTTCTAACCAAGTAGGATTCTAAACTAACATTGATTAGGTGGGTGCTCCTTCTTTAGGAGTTTGATATTGATATTTGAGATAGGAAAGGATCAGAGAATAAAGTGGCTGACCATCTTTCTAGGATTGAGCCTGAAGAGGGGGTGCAATTGTTGCGTGCGCATCTTTAGTGTTTTTCCTTCTTAATTTCAATTGATTCAGGAAGAATTTCTGTTAAATAATCAATGAATTTGAGGTTAGAATGAATATTACCTTGATTAGTTGAATTTGATTGATTACAGGAAGCTTTAGAAGGAAAACAAAAGGAGATAGAATGAAAAGAGGCACAGAAAGCTCTTAAACATAGAAAGCTCCTGGAAGCAGAATGCTTTCTGTTAAAGATAGAAAGCTTACTGGAAAGAGAAAGTGAGTGGCGTAGAACGTGGACAATTTAGCATACTACATGAAGGCAGAAAAAGGATCTGTGCGTACGCACACACCTGTGCATACGCACAAACAACTATCAGTCATCATTTTACGTAGTACGTGGGAAACTTTACATAGTAGGCAGCATACATGCATACACACACACTTGTGCGTATGTACAACATTGTAAATTTTTGTGAGTGTGCGTAGGCACAAGTCGGTTCTCACGTAGTATGTGCAATTTCCCATGTACAATGCTAGGGCAAGCTCAACAGGCCAAGCTAAAGGAAAATTGGCTCACGTACAACATAGTCTACTTCACATTGTACGTGAGCCCAAAGAAGACATTCCAGGATCTCAAGCCAAGACTATCCTTCCTTCAATTTTTCAACCGTTTGAAGGATCAATCATAAGCCCATTAATAATGACAGTTATTAAAGATCACAAGCAATCAAGGAAGAGATCTTCTCGGTTAAAAATAATTAGGAAAAAGATTTGATTTCATTTTAGTTTTGATTATGTTTCAATTTGAATTTAAATTTTAAATTAGGGTTTTTATTTAAGGTAAAGAGGGACTCTCCGAAAGAAAGGGGGGACCTTCGGCTGCTTCGGCAGTGTTAGCGTTTCAAGGATTTTCTGAAAAACATGAGTTTCTAATTCTCCTCGGTTAAGGTTAGGCGTTCTGTTGATTCCATGGATTAATATTTTAAGCTTTTCTACCTTTAATTTATACAATGATATCTTTTCAAGAAAAGGTTTTCGTTTTTCATCTTAAAGGGTTTGAATGTGTTGGGAAATAATTCTTCTCTGATTTGGATTCTTTTAACTTTTTGAAAAAGTTGATTAATTGAATTAAGCTTGAAAATTGATTCTCATAATTCTGAAGTTTTGAAACTAGATTGATAAGTGACATAAAATCAACTGGGGAAGATTCTTATGAATTGTGTGGCTTTATAAATCAGTAGACATTCTTCAACTCTTTTTGTAAGTAATTGACTAAGGGATTAGTGATTAATTAGACTAAAGAGAAATTAAATCACCAAGGGATTGGAGTTTGATTACTAATTATTTGCCATGATTGTATCTTTGCATAATTAAGGTGGAAAGTGAAAAGTATTAATCCGAAAGAGTTAACATCTCCAAAACCTTAATTGTCTCAATCCATATCATTTATCATAATCACTGTTGCTTCTGTTTTAGTTTCGTTTATTTGCTGTTTATGCTTAAAGCATTTCAAAATCCTAAATTGCTCGTCTGACTAGATTAATTGATTGATTTTACTTGATCCGTTAATCCTCGTGGGATCGACCCTCACTCACCTGAGGTTATTACTTGGTTCGACCCGGTGTATTTGCCGGTATTTTGTGGATTATAAAATCCCCCATCAAGTTTTTTGTGCCATTGCCGGGATTATATGTGATTAACAAACTACCGATCAATTGATTACCTAGATTAGATATTTTTTTTATTTTTTTCTTCTTTTTCTGTTTCTCTTTTATTCCAAAAAAAAAAAGATTTCCTACTATCCGTCTTCTTTTCCTCTCTGTTTACCACATGGTGCGTTTGATTTGGTTTTGTGTTTTGTGCTAAGGAAAATAATGGAGAGAGACTACAAGGGTTACTACTCATACCCAAGGAGTGATTCATATTACGGTGGATAGAGGAACTACCAGGATTTTAGTTGGCAGAGTCAAGACCAGGGAAGCTACAATGCTCATTATTCCATCTAGCAGGAACTATCACCTCCTTATTCATACCAAGAACCATTATCTTTCTATTTATATCAAGAACCATCATCACTATATTTCAATCAAAAACCATATCCTTATTCATACCAAGGACCATCATCTCTTGATCTTGTCATGGAAAAACTACAACACACATTGGATACATTTATGCAAGACTCCTGTCAAAATTTCGAAAATTCATTTCACAACCCACAAAACTCCTTTCATATCCCGTAAAACAACTTCACTACAACACCTACATATTCACAAAATAATTTCCAACCTTTATCTCTTGAGCCAGCTTCAGAACAATATACTCAATGGTCCAGAGCATTTAGAGAAGAAAGTATAGCCTCAAGAAGGAATCTAGTTTCGCAAATGGCCCAGATGACACAATGCCTTACTGAGCAAGAAGAACGCAAGGCCATAAGCTTGAAGAGTAGAGTAGTGCTTAACAAGAAGATTGTAGATCAAATTGTGGTTGCAAAGGAGGAGTTTGAAGTGCAAGAGCAAGACCAAGAAGCCCTTGTGCTAAGTGAAATTCCAATGAAGAAGGAGGTTGTGAAGGCATACAAGCCTATGATTCTATATCCCGAGAGGCTATTAGAGGTGACAAGAGAACATGCAAATTTTATCTCAAAAAAATCTATGCAAAATCACGTAGAAAGGGAGGAAAACAATCAAGAGAGTTCACACTCTAATGAAATAGAGAGTTGCATGGAGGGTGGTTTAATTGAACCATCAATCAAAGAAGTTCTTGATGAAGGGGACACTCTAACCATTACACAGCACCTAAATCCTGAAATTAAAGAGGTGAAGGCGATGAAGGAAAGCACTCAAAGAAAGATTGTGATCAAGAAGCAAAAGACAACATCCATGAAAAAGAGAAGGTAAGCAAAAAGGAATCCAACCCGTATCCCAACAAGCAACGTGAATCAAGCTAATAACAATAAAAAAAGTTTGTTAGAAGGAATACAAATCTGGGGACACCAATTTTCCCTTGGAGTCATTCCTTTTAACCAACTGGAAAAAGAGGAACAAAATTCAAGAACAACCATCAAGCTAGTGACGTTAAAGAAGCATTTGTTGGGAGGCAACCTAACGTTTGGTATCTTCTTTCCATACGTATTGTTTCCTTTTCTTTTACTAAATTCTTAGTAATTATCTGTTTTACATTATGCATGAATAATCACAAGAAGTTTAGTGCAAAAGATTTAACTATGACACATGATTTTACATAAAGTTTGGTGTGGTAAAATCCTTCACGTTGTGCGTATGCGTGCATACGCAAGTTTGGGATTCTAGGGTAGTGTGCGTACGCACACACCTGTGCGTACGCACAAGAAGTCTTTCACATATAACGTGGAAACCCTCACGTACAACATGACAAGGAAGCCTGCTCCCAGGACCTTATTTTTGGTAAAGTGTGTGTAGTGTACACACCTGTGCGTATGCATAGGAAGCTTTTACGTACAACGTGAGAGTTCTCACATACAACGCAGGGTGCAAAAGCTACTCTCAGAGACTTTACTTTTGGCAGTGTGCGTACGCACACACTTGTGCATACGCACAAAAGGCTTCTCATGTACAACGTGAGCTTTCTCACGTATAACGCGATAAACCCCAACATGCTCCAGAAAACTAATTGAACTCACGTATAATGTAAGATATACCAAGTAGTATTAAGGCATAAAATCTCATAGCTACTTCATTCATTTAGCCTTAATGTATCACGTTCCCTTCGAGCCACCATCCAATCTTCATACATCCATGAATTCTTAAGCTTAAATATCATTATTCTCACACCACATCCAAACCTAAGTTTGGTGTGCTGGTATTCATGCATGCAAAATAAAGAACCACACCTCACTTTCCTCATATTGCACCACATGCATAAGTCCTTCATTATATTTTATCTTATATTATTTTTTTCTTGCATTTCATAATTATTTTTCACAATAACTATCACTTGAGTTTGTTTGTATGTGTAGTACATGTGATTACTCAGGAATTCAAGAAACCTCTGCAAGCTACATCATCAAGACTATTGCTCTTATCAGATTTCTATATGTGTTCATAGAGTAAGTTTGGTGTGCTACACCAAATTCTTATTCCACTAGGTACTTGGCCTAGTTCACTTAGATTATATCACACTAAGTTTGGTATTTTTACACCAAGTTTCGTGTTGCCACACTCACCATGCAAACACAGTAACAACCTCATTATCTTGTTTTATTTTGTCTTCTCTTTCATTCTGTTTTGATTTGGATTATTTTAATTGAATAAGTCTCTGCTTTAATTGAATTATTTCACTTGATGATCTTGTTTCTATCACCATTACTTTTTTTTCTTTGATGCTTGAGGACAAGCAATCACTCTAAGTTTGATGTGAGGCTTTGCCCTAAATAGCCTAAAAGGTGATGAAGAAAAAGATGATGAAGAGAAAGGCAGTGAGAGCTAAGGTTGTTTTCTTCCTTTTTAATAATAATATGCATGAGTTTCAATTTTTTTAGCTCATATAATGCATTTAAGATTTACAATTGTCAAAGTATTTATCTTCTCCATCACAACCCACAATAATAATTGTGTTTGCTCCTGAATGTGAATAAGGAGTCATGTACTGAGAAAGAAATAAAAGAAATAGGGAATGATAAAAAAAGAGCATGAAAAATTGAGTTTGGGAAGCCAAATTAACTAAGAGTGTTCAACATGATCTGAGCCATATTGCTTAAGGCTTTGGTCTAGAGGACTATTATGGGAAAGAATGAAAAGACAAATAAGCTCAAAGAGCTCTCCAAATATGTGCTTGTGGTGTTTCTCTATCAAGTAAAAGCTTGAAAAACAAAGCATTTAGAGTCATGGCTAGGCTCGAGGTGCAAACCACCCAATGAACTTAAATGGTGGAAAGAAAGTAAATAAGCTTGCTTCAAGGTGATGAATCAAGAAAGAATTCTATAATATAATCTGGATAGAAGCCTTGAAAGATTATAATCAATTGTGTTGAATTGTGCATAAGTAAAATGGTTAACCAAACTCATTTAGATTGCAATCCTCTACCCCTATTTCATAAGGTTAAGATATTTTGACTAAGCCATGATTCTTTGCTTGCTTGAGGACAAGCAAGATTTTAAGTTTGGTATTGTGATGCGTGCACATCTTTAGTGTTTTTCCTTCTTAATTTCAATTGATTTACTAAGAATTTCTGTTAAATAATTAATGAATTTGAGGTTAGAATGAATATTACTTTGATTAATTGAATTCAATTGATTGCAAAAAGTTTTAGAAGGAAAACAGAAGGAAACAAAATAAAAAGAGGCACAAAAACCTCCTGGAAGCAGAATGCTTTCTGTTAAAGATAGAAACTCACTGGAAAGAGAAAGTGAGTGACGTAGAATGTGGACAATTTGGCATACTACGTGAAAGCAAAAAAAAGATCTGTGCGTACGCACACACCTATGGATATGCATAAACAGCTATCAGTCACCATTTCACATAGTACGTGGGCAATTTCACATAGCACGCAACATATGTGCGTACACACATACTTGTGCGCACGCACAAGATTGTAAATTTTTGTGACTGTGCGTACACACACACGCATAGGTACGCACAAGTCGGTTCTCATGTAGTATATGAAATTTGCCACATACAACACTAGGGCAAGCTCAACAGGCCAAATTGAAGGAAAATTAGCTCACGTACAACATAGTCTACTTCACATTGTACGTGAGCCCAAAGAAGACATTTTAGGATCTCAAGCCAAGACTATCCTTCTTTCAATTTCTCAACCCTTTGAAGGATCAATCACAAGCCCATTAATAATGACAGTTATTAAAGATCACAAGTAATCGAGGAAGAGATCTTCTCGACGGAAAATAATTAGGAAAAAGATTTGATTTCATTTTAGTTTTGATTATGTTTCAATTTGAATTTGAATTTTAAATTAAGGTTAGTATTTAATGTAAAGAGGGACTCTCCGAAAGAAAGGGGAGACCTTCGGCTGCTTCGGCAGTTTTAGCGTTTCAAGAATTTTCTGAAGAACAGGAGTTTCTAATTCTCCTTAGTTAAGGTTAGGAGTTATGTTGATTCCATGGATTAATGTTTTAAGCTTTTCTACCTTTGATTGATGCATTGATATCTTTTCAAGAAAAGGTTTTTGTTCTTCATCTTAAAGGGTTTGAATGTGTTGGAAAACTATTCTTCTCTAATTTGAATTCTTTTAACTTCTTGGAAAAGTTGATTAATTGAATTAAGCTTGAAAATCGATTCTCATAATTCTTAAGTTTTAAAACTGGATTGATAAGTAACATAAAATCAACTAGGGGAGATTATTATGAATTGTGTGGCTTTATAAATCAGTAGACATTCTTCAACTATTTTTTTAAGTAATTGACTAAGAGAATATCAATTAATTAGGCTAAAAAGAATTTAAATCACCAAGGGATTGGGGTTTGATTACTAATGATTTGCCATGATTGTATCTTTGCACAATCTAGGTGGAAAGTGAAAGGTATTAATCTGGAAGAGTTAACATCTCTAAAACCTTAATTGTCTCAATTCATATCATTTTTCATAATCACAGTTGCTTCTGTTTTAGTTTTGTTTATTTGCTGTTTATGCTCAAAGCGTTTCAAAACCCTGAATTGGTCATCTGAATAGATTAATCGATTGATTTTGCTTACCTAATCTGTTAATCCTCGTGGGATCGACCCTTACTCACCTGAGGTTATTACTTGATTCAACCCAATGCACTTGTCGATGTTTTTTGGATTGTGAAATCCTCATCAATAACAACCCACTCCTGTAACTGAGACTTTCCCGAATGAGAAACTCTTTATGATTCAAAGGGCTCCGTGGTTTGCAGACATTGCAAACTTCAAGGCCATGAGGTTCATTCCTAAGGAGTACTCTAAACAACAGGTTAAAAAGCTTTTAAATGATGCAAAGTACTACTTGTGGGAAGAACCTTATGTTTTTAAGAGATGCTCAAATGGCATAATCCAGCATTCTGTCTCATATGAGGAAACACGGCAGATTCTCTGGCATTGTCATGGTTCCAAGTATGGCGGCCACTTCGGTGGTGAGAGGACAACCACTAAGGTTCTTTAGAGTGGTTTTTATTGGTCGACTCTCTTTAGAGACTCTCGGGAATTTGTGAGGAACTGTGACAAGTGCCAGAGAGCTGGGAATCTTTCCACCAACCATGAGATGCCACAATATAAAATTCTGGAGATTGAGTTGTTTGATATGTAGGGTATTGATTTCATGGGACCTTTCCCACCCTCATACTCAAACACTTACATCTTGGTGGCCGTTAATTATGTGTCTAAATGGGTGGAAGCACTAGCTTTACCCACTAATAATGCCAAAGTGGTGCTGAACTTTCTTCAGAGATATATTTTCAGCCGGTTTGGTGTCTCAATGACACTTATTAGTGATTCACAAAGCCATTTCTACAACAAATAGTTAGACTTACTTTTACAGAGATATGGAGTCCGTCATAAGGTGGCAACCTCTTATCACCTACAGACAAATGGACAGGTTGAGGTCTCCAAAGCTCAAGAGGATTCTGGAAAAGACCGTTAGTACTTCAAGGAAGGACTGGGCTAGGAGGCTTGATGATGCTCTCGGGGCATACCAGACGACATTCAAGACTCCTATTGGCATGCTCCCATATCAGTTGGTCTATGTAAAGCATGTCACTTGCCAGTTGAGTTAGAACACTAAACATATTGGGCAACAAAGTTTCTAAACTTTGATGCCAAGGCTGCAGGAAAAAAGAGGCTCCTTCAACTGAATGGGCTTGATGAATTCAGAAATTCTACTTATGAGAATGCCAAGCTCTATAAAGAGAAGATCAAGTTGTGGCATGATAAGAAAACAGCCACAATAGCATTTGAGCCAAGCCAGAAAGTCTTACTATTCAAGTCAAGGCTCAAGCTTTTTTCTGGGAAGCTAAAGTGCCAGTAGTCAGGACCTTTTGTGGTAACCAGAGTGTCACCGTATGGTCATGTGGAACTTTAGGAAGAAAATTCGGATAGAAGGTTCACGGTCAATGGCCAGAGGCTGAAGTACTATCTTCGAGGCGAGATTGATCGTCAGAGGTCCGCTCATCTGCTGACTTAGCAGAGCTGAATGTCAAGCTAATGACATTAAACAAGCGCTTGTTAGAGGTAACCCAACTATCTGTATCCTTGGTTTTAGTCTTATACTTATCTTGATTATAGTTTTATAGTTCTTTTGATTTTAGTTTAATTATTTTATTCTGATTTTCTAAGGTTTTCCATCTTTTTTATATGTGTTTTAGTCATACAAAGTGTTGAAAACAGGAACAAAAAGAACCAAAAGGAAAAACAGAACACTCGAGAGAAGAGCTGGTTTAGGTGCTCTGGCACTAAATGCCAAACTCGGCGTTTAGCGCCAAAGAGCACGCAATTCGAGGAAAGCTCTCTATTTGGGTGACGCCAAACACCCCGACCTGACGTTTAGCGCTGAGTGGCTCGTAATTTGAGGAATGTCATAAGGGTTTCCCGCTAAACGCCAGATTGGGCGTTTAGCACCAATGCGTCCAAATTGAAAAGAGGTTCCACTATATTGCTAGCGCTAAATGCGTACTAGGGCGTTTAACGCCAGGACGCACGCCATCCAGGAACTAGCCTCTATCCCCCTGGCATTAAACGCGGACCTGGGCATTTAGTGCTAGGCCATTCAGGGTAATTTTTTTATTTTATTTATTTTTGTTAAAAAGAACTCGCTATTTATTCATTTCAGAAGTCAAAATAATAATAATAATAATAATAATAATAATAATAATAATAATAATAATAATAATAAAATTTGGAAAAGCGCTGCGACGCTAAACGCCGAGGCCAGCAGCGCCTGACCGGTTACTTTGAAAGAGGATTTGAATTTTTGAAAAGTAAACCCCGTGGACCCCACCCCACCCCCTCTACTCTCATTCAGTTTCTTTTTTTTCCGTTACCCAACCCCTCTCCCCCCATTAATTCTATATTTATTCCCCCATATACCCACCAACACCCCCCCCCATAAATCCCATTCAATTTTTTAACCCCTCCCTCTCCTTAACCCACCAAACGCCCCACCCCCCATCTGCCTTTTATGAATACCTCCTTTTACCCCACTAGTTCATCACAACAACAAACATTCCACCACAATTCCACCTAACTTCTTTTCATAAACACCCCCTCCTCACACTTTATTTTATTTTTTATTCCCTGTCCAATCCCACCTCCTTCTTCGTTCTTTTTTACATCTCCTTTCTCACTTTTATTTTTATATCACACTATTATCCGTTATCCTCCACCAAATTTTTCTCTCTTTTATTTTTTCACCCTCTATTTTCTCTTCTATTTTCTCTTTTTTTATTTTCTTTTCTTTGTTCGGGGATGAGAAACTTTCTAAGTTTGATGTGGCTGTGCCGTTTTCTTTGTTTTCACTATTAATCACTGATGGCACCCAAGAATGGAGAGTCCTCCTCTAGGAAGAGGAAGGAGAAGACCCCAGTGAGCGGTTTCTTTGACTCACATGGTTTAGTTCCAAGGTCCATGAGGACCACTTCCATGAGATCACTGGGCGAAAGAAAGTGATTCTGGAGGTTCGGTTTGATCTCAAACTGGACGAGTACCCAGAGATACAGGCAGAGATCCAAAGGAGGGGCTAGGGCATATTGTCCAACCCAGTTACTGAGGTGGGCTAACTCATGGTCCAAGACTTTTATGCCAATGCTTGGGTCACCTACAAGCATGTGAAGGGCGTAAACCCCAACCCCAAGAACTGGAGGACGATAATCAGGGAGCAAGTACTTGACTTCGGTCCACAGAGTGTGAGAGAGACACTCTGCCTACCAAAGACCAGGGATGATGGTGAGTCCTACACTAAGAGGGCCAAAAATGACAAGAGGCCGGAGCATATTTTAGCGGATATATGCGTACTGGGAGCCCAATAGAGGCTCAATTCAGAGGGGCAGCCTAGCTAGTTGTGCCGGTACGACCTGAAGCCGGTTGCTAGAGAATAGATGGAGTTTATTCAGCGCTCTATCATCCCGACAAGCAACCGTTCTGAGGTGACCATGGACCGAGCAGTGATGATTCACTATATCATGCTCGGTAATGAGATGGAGTTGGAGCGGGTGATTCCGCAAGATATTTATAGTGAAGCTTCGAACGCTTTCACTAGTGCTAGGCTAGTGTTCTCACATTTGATCTTCTACCTTTGTGAGGTTGCTAGGGTGCAGATTGACCATGACATACTTATCCCCATTGAGCGGCCCATCCCCAATAAAACTATGGAGTACACCCGGGAGTATACTAGATTCCAGAGAGAGGAGCCGGCTCCCACACCTCAGCCACAGCAGCCTCAGATGCCTTAGAGAAACTATTTTCCTCTACGAGATTATTGGGATCAGTTGACATCATCCATTGGGCATCTGGTATCGTCTGTTGATCAGCTGAGGATGGACCATGAGGGCCATCTGCCCACCTTCAGCAGCTAGCGGAGGAGCAGCAGAGCTAGAGATGAGAGATGGAACAGCTGAGGCATGACTTTGGAGCTCCTAGAGGATTTTCGGGAAGAGGCAGTCACTAGAACAACTGAGGTGATTGAGTTTCTTTATTGATATTTTTCTTATTTCTATTTTCAGTTATTATATCTTATTTCCTGTTTTCTGTTGTTTAGTTCTCCATTCTTTGAATGATTAGTATTATTTTTAGTTTTTTCTAGTTTGGTTAATCAATTTAGTATTTTATGCTTATTTTGAAAAGTTGTCTGATGTATTTCTCACTGAGCTTGAAAAAAAAAGAAAAGAAAAGTGATATAATGCATGAGAACTTGAGTTTATACATTCTGAATTGTCTTATTTATCTTGATGTGGTGGTATTTATCTGTGGTTATGAATGCATGAATAGAACAGTGCATATTTGATATTGAAGTTAAGGTTATTGGTTCTTAAGGTACAGGAATTTAAAGCAGTATTATGAATTCTCTAAAATTAAACAAGAAATTAATCCTTGAAGAAAAAATGAAAGAAAATAAAAAGTAAGGTCCAAGGCTCTAAGCATCAATGCTAGGAAGGTTATGTATGATCAAAATCTCAAAGAGTTATTCTTCTAACTATATGCTTGTGGTGTGACTGTGTCAAGGGATTCCTGAGACAAAGCACTTAGAGCTAAGACCAAGTGCCAATAAAGAGTATGCCAAAGGCACTGAGTACCACTGATGCGAGCAAAAATTGGCGAGTTAAGAATGATTATAAAATATGCGTTGCAAGTATAGTTCTCAACCAACCAGAAATCCGCTTATCAATTTAGAAGGGTATCACAGAAATTAAAATAAAAATACTGGGAGTATGAATCCCAGGTCGTCTCCCAACGAGTTGCAGAAAAGTGTGCTTTTTATTAATCAGATGTTTTCAAAAAGGTTTGAGTTGAATGGCAGAAAATTAAATTAGAGAATTTATATAAATTTAAATAAAAGCCTTGACAAGGAGTTAATTAGCTGGAAGCCCTATTCATGTTGGAGTACTCTCAAGATTAATTGACAATTGAGGGTTATTGTGTTAGTTGTCCCTTACCAAGTAAGGGTAAGTCAAACGAGTTGGAATGCTGTTCTATCCACAAGTTCCAATCCACTCTTGGGAGGATTGGTGTTAGTGACTAGAGAGCAATCCAACAATAAACCCAATTACAATCTCTCTCTTAAGCATCCTAACTCAAAGGTTCCTTTTAATCAACTCCCCATCAAGTTGGGGAACTACTCGCTCATTATAAATGTAAAATTCATAACATAAGAAAGGGAATTAAAGAAAGACATGATAAATAATGATCAAAGGATTAATTGAAAATAAAAATTAATTCTTGTATTTAATAAATGCTAAAATAATCCAATAGTAGAATTAAGTAAATTAAGGAACATGGAAGAGTAAGAGACAAGTAAAGAAAACGAACTAGAATGTCGAAGTCTTGATGAGGCAATAACTCTTCTCAATATCCCAATGCAAAACAATGAACATAACAAATCCTAAAAACTATGAATGTGTAGAGAGAAAACCTAGAGGAGAGGAAAACTATATCTAAAAACTAAAACTATGCGGAATGAATGTTGTTCTTGGTTTCTGCATGTTCTCTGGCTCTAGTCTGCTTCTCTGGGCCGAAAACTGGGTCAAAATAGGGCCCAAAATTGCCCCCAGCGATTCTGCAGATTATGCAGATCGCGCATGTCACGCGGTCGCGTCATCCATGCAGCCGCGTCACTGCGATTTCCTCTTCTTCGCGCGGTCGCGTGATCCATGCGGCCGCGTCGCTTCTCGCTGGTCATCTCCTCAATTTCTTGTGTTCCTTCTATTTTTGCAAGCTTCCTTTCCAATCTCCAACTCATTCATGCCCTATAAAGCCTGAAACACTTAACACACAGATCACGGCATCGAATGGAATAAAGGAGAAATAAAATACATAACTAAAAGTCTTTAGGAAGCAAGTTTTCAATCATGCAATAACTTTAGGAAGGAATTATAAATGCATGCTTATTTAATGAATAAGTAGGTAAAGATCATGATAAAACCACATAAATAAACACAATATAAACCATAAAATAGTGGTTTATCAACCTCTCCACACTTAAACATTAGCATGTCCTCATGCTTAGTTGAAGGAGATAAAAATGAATGAGTAAGAACATGTAAAACCTATGAAATGCAATGCAACCTATATATATGAATGCAACTATATGATTCTTGTCCACTTGATCTAAAGTAAATAAGCTCTTCAAAATAATTACAAATCAAATTCCACCAACTCAATTCTTATACAGTAAGAACAGATAAAAATGCAAGAAGATAGCTCATGAAAGCAGGGAACATAGAAATTCAAGCATGGAACCCTCACTGATGATGTATGTACACTCTAGTCTCTCTAGTGTATAGGGTCATCACTCTATCCTTCTCTAATCATGCTTTCTAATTTTTTTGTTCTTCTCCTAACCAATCAACAACATTTAATATACCAATGCAAACATCATGAGGTCTTTTCAAGGTTGTAATGGGGCCAAGGTAAAGGTAAGGATATATATATGGCTAAGTAAGCTTATAAATTGAATCTTTAATTAACCCAAGCTTTAACATAACCTATATATATTCTATGTAACTTTTAAAATTCATACCTAGCTACCCAGAAATTTCCTTTCACATTCCATACTCATGTTTCAATCTTTTATTTTAATTTTATCATACATGCATTGATCTTTGAATGCTTGACTTAGCATTGGGGTAATTTTATCCCCTTATTTATTTATTGAATATTTTTGGATTTTTTTTATATACAGATAGAAACATAAAACAACATAGCTTATCAATACACATATATTTTTAATTCTTATAGTTTCACATGAGTAGGTATCCAAATTCCCATATATATTATCATGACTCATTCCCTTATTATCCTTTGTTCCCACAATTTCCCATACTTGATTGACTCACACAATTCTATCTTAAGCTAACCAAAGATTCAATTTGGGATATATAATTGTTTTTCCGCTTAAGGCTAGTAACATGGTAAAATATAGAACAAATGGGATTTAAAGGCTCAAAGTGGCTAACAAAGGTGATTGAAAGGGTAGGCTTTATTTGGATAAGTGAGCTAAACAAATAATGGCCTCAATCATATGCAAACATATAAATATAATAAATATTGGACATATAAGATGAAACAAAATATAGATTATAATCATAGAGAAGTAAACACACAAGAATAAAATAATTATGGTTAAATAATGTAACCATTCATAAAGGCTCAAATCTCACAGGTTGTGTGTTCTTTAGCTCAAAAATCATGTTCTAAATACAACTTCAAGCAAATTTAACATAAAAGTTTTAATTAAAATTAGTGAAATTTTGTTCCAAAGATAGGGTCTTAGAAGAAACTTATTGTCTTTTTAATCAAGCAGAACATGCATGCAACTAACCTATTACTATGCAATTTATCCTATTCTATAAAAGAAAATCTAACTAAATATCCTAATTTATTGGTGCTAGGGAAGAGAAATTATCTCCGGAAGTCAGGTACTGACCGACCTCCCCACACTTAAGGCTTTGCACCGTCCTCGGTGCCATCTGTCAAGAACAAAGGTGGGCTGGTAGCAGTATCTCCATAGTCGGGACCATCATGGCTCCCTGTGCTGGTAAAAGAAGTGGAGTCCGGGGTGTCTGAGTCCTTGAATTTTCCCATGATCAGCTCCTTGAGGTATGTGAGTCGGCGCTTGTTATGGCGCTCTCTCATCTTAGCTTTCTGTTCATGCCGATCCAACTTTTCAAGTATCTGCTGGAGCAGTTGGGCTGTTGTAGGTGCTTGTGGTGTTGAAGAAGGAATATCTTCAACTGGTTCAGTAGGCTAGCTGGTAGTGGCTGCTGGAAGTCTAAGGTATTTCCCGTTGGGGACAAACTGATCATCTCATGGAAGCATGGCTTTGGTGTTCCCAGCTCTGTAGAAGACTCCGGCTGCTGAGACAAGATCTGATATCAGGGCTGGAAAAGGTAGGTTGCCAGTGATTTGTACGTGTCCCATGGCATTCTGGATATGTCTTGGTAGATTCAGAGGTTGGTCTGTAAGGATGCACCATAGTAGAACGGCCATGTCCGCAGTGAAGGAGGACTCGTGAGTGCTCGGAAAGACGTAATGGGACATAATCTGTGCCTATACGCGAGCCTCCAAGATAAGTGCTGAAGCCGAGATTCCCTTAGGGCGGGTACGATGGTATCCGTAGATCCATCGGCTGCCAGGTAGTGCGATAACTCTGAGAACGGCGTCCCAGTCAAATTGGTACATCTGGCACTTGAGTGCGGCTTCTTGAAAGGCGTCCAATCCTTCTGGAATAGGGGGAAGACTTAGAACTTTTTGAATGGCCTCTTCTGTAATGGGGACTTGCTTCTGACAGACGTAGACAGACTGTAGGGTTGGTAGGTGGTAGTTGGAGTAGAACTCGACTACCCAAGAAAGATTGACCTGCCTTGGATGTCTTTGTAGGAAACCCCATTGTCTTCGGACAATCTGTGGCTCAACAGATATAGCAATATGGTTTGGGAGGAGAAGAAGGTATTCGTTGTTGTAACTCCTTTCAGCCAGGATGGGGAACATCTGCTCACAGTAGCGATTGGGGAATCGCGCAATGTCCTTTGCTGAGAAGGCTCTTTCTTTATCATCAACCTTTATAATCCTCTTAATTTTCTTTGTTGAGGGCTTAACCGCGGTTGAAGAGGGTTCTGCCACTAATGCTCTCTTTGTACCTCTTCTTGCTGGTTGTTTGGGAGTAGCTTTCTCTTTTCCTTTCTTGGTGGCCATCCTGAAAAAGGGAAGAGAAAGTAAATTAAATTTAAAGGGGTAGAACAAGGAAGAGAACGGAAAAGGATGGTTATAAATGCACATTAAAAAGTAAAAGATGTTAACACACGCTCATGAGTACATGTGAAAACTCATTAATGGAAAATAGCTAGTGCATATGATGACAAGTGAATACAAGGTGTTTATTGGCATGCCGGCAAGGGCATGAGTAGCATAGATCAATCATCACTTGTAACAAACCATCACGTTTATATTGACAATTAAATTCAATGAATAAAATAATAAAGAGAATTTGTGAAAA